>NW_015386682.1:114388-152098 GCF_001527695.2 Protobothrops mucrosquamatus
CTCTCCCTCTCCCTCTCCCTCTCTCTCCCTCCCTCTCTCTCTCTCCCTCATTCTCTGTACACACACAAACACACACACACTCATACAGAGAATCATTATATCTGAAATGTAGTGCAGCAATCCCTCTAAATCTCCTAAATAAATTTCTTTCCATGATGCTCGTTCCTGACTAAATTCTCTTTGAGGTTTTTCCTTCACAGTTTTGTCCCTTTGGGAGAATTAAGTTGTGCATATTGCATGGAAAGAAGGCCATCGTGTGGGTAGCTACACGCTTCTAATTGAAAAACTTGTCAGAAAGAGGAGGAAGTGGCAAGGGGGGAAAAAAACTGGCAGGACCACACTCTTTTCATGCGGCTCTTGATCCCTTATGAAAGGCAGCATTACTGACTTTCCAGAGATTTGCTAATCAAGCCATCACTGTGCTGGCAATTAAGGCCCAAAATGTTCTTTCTTCAGTAATTAATAGTGCTGTCCTGCATTACTCTCTCTGATCATGAAAAACAATGACATTTTATTTAGACCAGTGTTTCTCAACCTTGACAATTTTAAGGCATGTGGACTTCAACTCCCAGAAGTCCCAATGCTGGCTGTGGAATTCTGGAAGTTGAAGTCCACATGCCTTAAAATTGTCAAGGTTGAGAAACACTGATTTAGACCTTTAATCAAGTGTGGAAAGGCAGGTCTACTCTATCTGGGCTATAAAACCCTGGACAATCATCAGGTGGCAGCAAAAACACACAAAAAACCCCTTACTTCAGTAATGTCAAACTCACAACATCACGTGACGTCGTGCGACGTATCGGAGTTTTTTCGCCATTGCTGGCAATGGGGTGGACACGGCTCCGGTATGATGAAACCGGCCCGCGGGCCAGCAGTTTGACACCCCTGCCTTACTTCTTAGCGATCATTTTTATTTTTGCAACTCAGAGATGGTAAGCCTGCTCAGAGCATCTTCCATACAGCTTGTGAGTAATGCTGATCATCCAGATAAGCCAGTTTCATTACATTATTCCCATACCACTCAGCTGAAACTAAAAACAGCTTTTCACTCAAGGCTCCCCAGCCACCTCATTCGCTCAGCTCAGGCTGCACCTGGATTTCCAGCATATAGCCCGTACCACAATATTGTATATTACCTCTCATTTTCATTTAGAGACATAAAATTTAAAACCATCATGTGAGATGGAAGATTCAGGACCACATGTCCCATCTCTCCTCGTTGCACATTATAAGTGCACCAATAGTCAACATGCATGCTTCAGTTTTAAAATGGTAGGAAGCAGAGTTTTTGCATTCCTCTTCAGTCTGAGGAATTCCTTTACTTCAATAAATTAGTCCAAACAGAAGTGGTAGGATGAAGCCCTGCGGTTAGAACAGGGCCCATAAAAATGATGAACAAATTGCCTAATATAAAATGCCTACATTATGAAAACCGCTGTTATTTTGCAACGGTTAATGAGGATAATGACTAATATATTCAGAGGAGATGTGACAGCTGTCTGTATATTTTTAGGAGTATATATTTTTAGCTGCCAGTTATTCTTCATTCAAATGCATTAGCTACAGAATGCAACAGAGGCAGTACAAAGAACTGGAAAGAGGCAAGAATTTGTACAATTTTTTGGGTCTGGTTATACCATTTTCAGCTTAATCCTTAAAAGCATCCCTAAACCACAGTTAAAGAGACAGCATGAAGACAAATTGCTATTGATCATTTCAAATAGAATGTAATCTTAACTTGCATGCTGCAATGCAAATACCAAAAATTTAGAAAACATAGTTTGGTTTTCCATTTTTAAATACTCTAATCATTTACTCACCAGGAAAGGCTAATCTCTGCAGTGCAATATATTCCAGCACTTTCAAATTTTAAATACATGGAAAATAAATTCTATTCTTTCAAAGGGTAGGAGACACTCCATTAAATATTTCAAATGTTCTTCAGGTTCAGCATCAGAAATCAAAGAATGTATTCTATGATATTCTGTGGGTTTTTTTATTAAAAAAAAGAATAAAACACAAAGCTCTAAATAAACCAAAAGTCCATTTTGACAGCTACATCTGACTGAATTGACGAAGCACTATTGATGTTTGGATTAAACTATGCCTCTGTGATCAAGTACTCAACCTAGGGTAAAAAAAGAATATATTCTTTAATCCTGCCAACTAATTTGGTGGAGGCACCCATAAATGGAAAGAGACCATTAGAAAAGCAGCCTCCTTTTCATTAGTAACAAATCTATTTTTATTTTGTTCATTCACCAAAGCTGCTCTGAAGACTTAAACATTAACATAATATTCACACACATACACACACATGCACACGCCTAAATATGCATAATTAATACACCCTAATTTTGAAAAGACAAAAAGAGGCTATACCAGAATAAAACACCAACAGAGAGCTTTTGAATTTTGAGTAGATGCGTCAGAAAGAACCACTTAAGGCCACACGCTTGGATAGCACATCCAGCTCCTCTCCTTCCCTCTCCTTGGGACTCCACGCGGGAATTATTATTCACCACATCCACCACTCTGAAGTGGCTTCAAGAGGAGGAGTTTTTCATTAGCTAAATCCTTTTTTATTTAAAAGAAAAGTAGTAGGCAGAGAGGATTTGGCTGGTGATGCTCTACTTGACAAAGAAAGAAAAGCTACATAGCGTTCATTTGAACTGTGGTCCATTTTCACATTCCAAAAAATGAGCCATGAATACTTCTGCGAAAGGCCACTGACTTTTTTTTTAAGTAAAGAATTGCTCATTTTTTTCATTTGTTTTGACTATATATATGGGTTTTAGTCTGCCAAAGGAAAAAGTGGGCAGATGTCCAATGTGTTCTGTCTGATTAGAGTTGTTGGTTTGGTTGGTTTGTTAATACATCTGACCAGAGGGATGCACCCAACCTCAAATAAACCTCTTAAGGATTTTTGGCTGGTTGGTTTTGGGTTGTTGTGTTTTTGTTTTTGTTTTGTTTCTATAGAAATGCAGCTTGGGAGGGTAGGCAATAATTTCTTATTGCAAGCCTTTTGCAATTGGCAAGGTTTGAAAGATGGTCTCCAAGCTGCCTTTGAGGGATGGAAGAAAAGAAGCAATAGTGCATCAAAGAAGATAAGGTCTCTTGCCCTGTATCAAGAACACTGGGCACTGATGAAGTCCAATAATAAGCAAATCTGATCTTCCTCATACGTTCTGGGTTGCCATGGATATCCTTAAATATACCGGATTATATGACTTTGTCCTGTCAAAATCCCTGGAGCAAAGAGTAGCTCCTGATTTTGGGGATCAGATCTCATACTGTCATTTAGAGGTAAGACAGAAATGATAAAAACAAGGAACCAACAGCAATGATAAAACCAATGATAAAACGGTAGCAATATTGCACAACTGTTGTTCTCCACAATCCAACAGAAACAGAAGACAAGACAGCTATGACAGCTATGACTTCAAAGCTTGGGTGGATAGTTAAGTATTCATTTGACATCAAATCGAAACCAGGATGAAAGACATTGTAGTCCCTAAGGAGCCAGTATTCCATAAATGGTGGCATTGTAGCAAAAAAACCAAACCTCTCTTTCACATCTCTTCATAACAGATGGCTTCGGGTAGTAAGATAGAGAGAGGATAGTTCCCTCAGGAGAGATCTTTAATAGGCAGAAAAATGCATGCGGGGAAAGGGCCACCTCAGAGCACTCTGGAGACTGGAGCCATGCTATTTTAGGAAGAGCTGAAGGCTACAATGGGAAGGAGATATATATATTAAAACTACAACAAAATCACTGAACTCCGGGATACACTGTTAATGTATGGGAGCGTTGCCCAGGTTGTGGTTGTTGATCTGTTGTGTATTGTTTGAGGTTCCTGGGCAATGCTCCCATACATTAATGGCATATCCGAAGCAACAGCATGAATACTAGCACCTTACAATGTTAATGTGGCACATAAGTCAAACCAGACATTGCGTGCCAAAGTAATGTGCCCAAAAGATCTACTGCCCAAAGACGATAGATCATCTGTGGTCTACAAGATCAATTGCAATGACTGCCATTGCAATTATATTGGGGAAACCACAAAGAGGCTGTCAGACGACATGAACAGCATTCCCAGGTGTGAGCACATATGGCGGACAACATCCACACTTTTAATTTTGCAGGTGCGGAGGTTATTGCCCAGGACTCTACGAAAGGTGCCCAGTTATTCAAAGAGGCCTGGTTGTCAGGTCAACACTCGGTTAACTGACATGTAGAACTATTACCAGCCTCCAAAACAGTGAGAAAGTACAAACAACGACACAAAGAATCACAATGAGTGTAACCTACATACAGGATGAATGAAGATAGGAGAAGTCCAGGACGCCCACCTATAGAATGGCATGTAACTCCAGTGAGTAGAGGGATGGAGATACTGATGCAACCCAGTGCAGGATTAAGGGGAAGATGACAGGCCAGCACAATCAGGATGAGACGCATAATGGAGGAAACATCACCAGACGGGACCATGCGACAGCTTACAGAGGCTACCGGACGGGATAGGACAAGAGGTGATCCAGCAACGACTCTGAGCAGCCATAGGCAGTGGAACAAGTGAGTGCAAAGAGTGCCACTTGCACACGGGATGAGTGAGGATGAGAGAGGTCTGAGACTCTCACCCATGGAGCAGCGTGAGATCTTAGAGAGTGAAGGGATGGAGGTGTCAACGCGGCCTGTTGCGGGCCAGCATGATCAGGACAAGATGCAGGTTGGAGGAAACTCCCCCAGACGGAACTACGCGACAACTACCAAGGCTACCAGACGAGACGACAGAGGGGGCGATCCAGTGGTGATGCTGGATGGCCGCACGCGGCAGAATGGGCGAGCTCAAGGAGCATCGCCTGCACACGAGGCAGGTGGAGACAGGAGAGGTCCAGGACACCCACCCATAGAGCGGCATGACATCCTAGCAGGTGGAGGGATGGAGAGGTGGATGTGGCCTGTTGCGGGATCAGGGGAGAGACGGGGGGCCAGCACGATCAGGACGAGACTCAGGATGGAGAACACATCCCCAGACGGGACTACGCCGCAACTTACTGAGGCCACCAGGTGAGACTGCAAAAGGGGTGATCCAGCAACGACTCTGAGCAACTGCATGAGGCAGAATGGGCAAGCGGAACAGGCGGGGGGAGGGAAAACGCCAAGAGCTAAACGAATGCTAACGAGCACGGCACGATTAGGGGTAACACAGCTGATTGAGGGAGAACGAAGGGCGGGTAGACCAGTCACACGGTCTATGACCGGATTGCTAAAACAGCTGGCCATATAAGCAGGTCTTCCGACCACTGGCTTTTACTCTGACGATGTCAGCAGAGGACTGACAAAAGCTAAGTATTAAACAGTTTGTTTTTATTTATCCCGGAGTTCAGTGATTTTGTTGTAGTTTTAATATGAATATACCTGGGATTCGTGTTTTTAAGATAATTATATTTATATATATATGTGTGTGTGTGTGTGTGTGTGTGTAGGTATAGGTATAGATATAGATATAGATATAGATATAGATATAGATATAGATATAGATATAGATATAGATATAGATATAGTCTGGGAATTCATTATATATATATATATATATATATATATATATATATATATATATATATATATATATATATATATATATATATATATATATATATATATATATATATATATATATATATATATATATATATATATATATATATATATATATATATATGTAGGTCTTTAGTTATTCGGGTTTTCTCCCGCGTAGAATTAAACGTACCTTGGCTATATATATATACCTCAACCTTCAGGTCTGGGCATTGGATGGCCATGCAATCCTCTGACAGTTTATCTTCTACATTCTTATTGATATTTCCAACAGTTGCACCCTTCTCACTCTCAGTATAAGTGTGATAACCACTTAGTGGCTTCTTGAGTCTTTTTTTTTTAATCTTCTTGATTATCGCTAGAAGCAACTTTTCAATCTGTTTACTTATAGTGTGTTCAGCCATTTATACATTTAAGATATTTTCTTTTTTTTTTAAACAAAAGGCATACAGTCTCTCTTTTGCTGATCCATAGAGATAACCAGCTTTGTTTTCCTTCCTGTGAAAATGGATGGGAGAGGCAAGTTCCTAATTCATTTATTTGGCTTTCTGTCCTGGCACGGTTAAAATCGATGGAATTCTGGAGGGGAGCAAAAAACAAAACTGCATCCAAGTCTATACTTGCAGGAACAGGTCCAGAAACCTCCCTCCTTACTTTGTTTTCCATGAACAAATGATTATACAATAATGGAAACAGGAGTGGCTCAGCTTGGCTCACATGCGAAATTTTGAAAATCCAAGCCATGCAAACAACAGCCTTCATACTACAGTCTGTCTGTAAAGATAGTAGCGGGGGGGGGGGGGAGTAAGTCACACGACCAAGCAAAGCAGTCACAATTTTTACATCTGTGTAATGGACAAGGTATAAACATAAACTCCAGTAAATCCAATGGTTTTAATTTGTATGTTGCCATGGAGTACATTTTGCAAACAAACAAAGCAGGAACTAGGGAATGGACTTCAGTGACTGAGACAAAAAAAAAATTGCTACAGTCCTGGGATATGGTGTAATTATTCTGTAAACACACTTTGATTTGTTTATCTCAATATCAAATTAACTTCAAATATGGAACAACAGTCCATGATTCAGTATGGTACACAACATTGACAGTGAGTGTGTTGTGTGTGCATGTAAGGTAACCAATTATTTTTCAGATTTCAGAAACTGTTTCCATAGTACACAAGTATATTAAACAGAGAAACACATATGCATCTAATTTAAAAACACATTATTTCCAAGGGACTGTGTTGTAATCCAAAATAGTTTTGGCTCTTTTTTCCCTCTACTTCTCTGCAACAGAAGATAGAATAACTTTTAGAGGGATTATTCATCCACAATGACTTGAAATAAATTATTATATGGCTAGAGAATTTGCAACTGATCCTTTATCTAGCTTTTTATCAGCATTGCTTAGGATGCAAAAGAGAGAGCGGGATTCAGGTTGATTAACAGCAGTAACAAACAACTGGGAAATCGTCGTGTCTCCACGGCCTTGAGTGTTACTATTTTCCAATGTTCTTCAGTTGTACTACAACATAGTGCTTATTGCACAGAATGATATGGTTGATTCATGTGACCTGGAGCTATGCAGTAGCTGTTTGAATGCTCACTCTTTGCTATTCCAATGGTACAAGGAGAGGCAAGGACACATTGCTTTAGAGAACCCTTCAAAATCCATAGAGAAGGAATGTCTCAGCCTAAAAAGGTTAAGATTAAGATTAAGAATCCAATACCATATGCCAGGGGTGTCAAACTCAATTTCATTGAGGGCCGCATCAGCATTGCGGTTGCCCTCAGGGGGCCGGGTGGGTGTGGCCTACTGGGTGGGTGTGGATGGAGTGGGTGTGGCCTACTGGGTGGGTGTGGCCAGCTCTACATCGTTCGCGTCAAGGGTGCCTGTGGGGGCCTGGGCAGGAGTGGGATAGATCTGAGGGTCTCTGGCAGAAGGGGGTGGGACCAGGGCAAGTGCCAAGGCATGGTCCACTGGAGGAGCCTCACTGTTCCTCTCAGGCCATGCAGTGGGGGCTTATGGAGCTAAGACTGAATGCGTTTCAGCATAGAGGGCCACCACAAAATTGTACATTGGCTCCCGGCTGGCCTGGGCCAGGGCCAAGGCAGAGGGGGCCGTTCCCTCACTGTTTCCAGGATGGCTTCGCTGGTCACATGAAACCACTTCGCGAGCCGCATCCAGCCCCCGGGCCTTGTGTTTGACATGTCTGCCATATGCTCTAGGTCTAAATTTTACTTTTATTGGAACAATACAGTAACAAAATCTTGCATTTGTGAATGTACTTCACACACACACACACACTTTATCTTTGTGTGAAGTTTGCAAGAATTAGTCTCAGACATTGTCTCAAGTTATTTTCTTAGTCCTGGCTCAAGCCCCCCCCCTTACCTGACTGTTGCCTTGATAGTGGTTCTTCCTCCTGTCCTTCAAAGCTATTCTTTATGCTCTCTACAGAATGTGAGAGGAGGAGGAGATTATTCTCCTCATTATATGGACCAGCTGTGGATTCCCATTCACAGTTGTATGTCTGAGCAAAGTTCTAATAACATAGAACCCGTACATGAATGTAAATGGTAAAGAGCTCTGGAGCTGTTCTATTGAATATGTGAAGGTCAGGGACCCAGCTTGTTTTCTCCATAAAGAGATCAAGTCTCCATCTTTAGCTATTAACTGAGTCAAACCATTGGTCTAGTGCAGGGGTAGGCAACCTTGGTTCTTTTATGACTCGTGGACTTCAACTCCCAGAATTCCTGAGCCAGCACAGCTGGCTCAGGAATTCTGGGAGTTGAAGTCCACGAGTCATAAAAGAGCCAAGGTTGCCTACCCCTGGTCTAGTGCCAGTAGTCCCCAACATGGTGCTTGACAGCTGTTTTGAGACTGCTACAATCTAAATTCCAGCCAGATATATTTTGGGGAGTGGTTATTGTTGTAAACCTTTTTCAGGGCCATCGTAACTTTGCACTGAATGAGCTGTCAGCAAGCAAGGACTGTGACACATTTCAAAGGGAATAAACTGGGCCTCTTCGCCCTTACTCCCCAAACCTATGGTAGGAAATGAGGAAAAGAAAAGAAGAGAGAGAATGGGTACTCTGTGGGGCCCTGTTCATCCCTGCAGTTACAATCACAGTCACATGGATGTTGATTGTATGCATGTCACTGGCAGCAAAGTGTTGATGAAGCATGTTAAATTCTGGAATAAACAAACTTCCTTGGCATCCCTTTCAAAAAAGTTTGGTGTGCATGTATTTGTTTGTTTGCTTGTTTATAAAATAAATTTACATAGCTGCCCAACTCACACATAGATAACTCTGGGTGGTTTACAAAATATATGTGTGTATGTGTATGTGTGTAGACATAGACATGTGTATGTGGTATTATTATTCCTGTACCTTCAGGAGGAATTGCTTCAAGAGGAATGAGCACTTGCACATGAATCTCCTTCATTTGCTTTTTGCTTTGAGTAGGGAAACTGACTCTTCGCCCCATTCCCCACCTCACTCCTCTGCATATTGCATATTGCAAACTACAGCAGGTGAATTTACAAGCCTAACATACTGCAAGCTTGCAGGATAGTAAAGGATAATAAAGATTTCATTCATTCATTCAATTTGTGTAGCTTCCCATCTCAACAAATGACTCTGGGCAACAAACAAAATTAAAATTAAATAAAATTAAAATGCAAAGTAGTCAAGAAAATATCATACTGTATAATCACTAAGTACATGATTGTCCTTTGCATGCAAGAGCAAAATATGATTGCTGTAAAACCAGGAAAGCCAGAAGAAACACTATATATGGAAGAGGAAGAGGAAGAAACAAACAAGACCGGCAAGTTGCTTTAAATATTAAAATCTAATCCTGAAAACATTAATACGTTAACACTGCAAAAAGCCAGATGCTGACAAGTAACTGTTGAAATGCCTAGATTAAAAAGTTAATTTAATGGAGCTTCCTAAAAAGATTGTAACATAGTGACATGGTTTTTTTTTTCTTAAAATACCAAAGGTCAAATATTTGTGACACATTTCTGTGATTTTTTTCCTTTTTGTGTACTTCCAATCTGTTAGAATCCAAGGGGTTCAAATCATGTATTTATGGAAGAAGTAGAATAGTGAACACTAAACTTCTTATTGCTTTCTGGACATTCTTCGAGCAGGCACTGAGTGAATCAGTCCACTTATTGGAAAGGAGAGTAAGTCCCTAGAAAGAAATGGCATCACATTGCCCACAGCCTTGCTGGCAGGGTAAGGACAAATTACTGTGTTGAGATTCAAAAAAACAAAACAAAAACCCCAGTGAAATAGACAAGGATTCCTAGTTCTGCACCTTCAATACTGTTAATTTGTAATTGACAGGATCTGACAAGCATCCCAGTGGAAAAAATTACCTCCACTTGTGCACTTCACCTCCCATGAGAGTATCAAGGTAAAATGACACTCAGATCTTTATGCCTGAAGGTACAAACAGATGAAGTAAATTCATTCAAGGGACTCATGGGGAAGAAATCAGCCATTGCCCCATTAGCCTTAATGGTCTGTTGTTGTATGGTCTGAAATTCACTGAATTCCCCAATAGTCTTGATCAAGCAAAGTTGAACAAGTCTACAGTTGGGCAACCTTGTTCCTTGAAATTCTTTCCAGACAAGAGTTTTTTGTTACATGAACTGAAGTCAGTAAAATTTGGTAATGGAAATATATGAAGATGCTGAGGGTTGTTTTTTTTTTTAAGAACTTCCACAATCCAATTCTACTGAATAAAGGAACAGAGAAAAAGATGTCTCATAAACACTTAGCAACAGAAATTTTGGGCTCAGTTGTGGTGGTAAGTCAAGGACTACCTGTATTCTATCAGTATCAAATGCTAGGGGTTTGTTTTTTTTTGGTGAATAAATATAAATATCAGTCGAAATCAACACTATGTATAGTAGGCCCAGAGCTGAGTCTTATGTGAGTTCACTTAGCACAGCGGTTCTCTACCTATGGGTCGCGACCCCATTTGGGGTCCATCGACCATTTCACGGGGGTCGGCAAGCAAGGCTGTCCGCCATTTTTTCCCCCTTTTCCGGCGGGTGCCTTACCTCCCTTGGGCTGGGCCAGCTGGTGGTCGGCCTGCTCCGTCTCTGCCGCTTGCCAGCTATGCCTCGGCCGGTGCAGGGGGCAGAACCACGCATACGTGGCGCTCCCGGGCAGGGAAAGTCCTCGACTTACGACCGGTTGGGTAGTCCTTGACTTACGACCGGTTTAGTCCTCAACTTACGACCGGTTTAGTCCTCGACTTACGACCGGTTTAGTCCTCGACTTACGACCGGTTGGGGGTTGCGGCATTAAAAAGGTTGAGAACCACTAACTTAGCATGTGATGTTGCATCAGGATTCTTTGTAATTTGCCTGAGTTTATTTCTGCATTTGGTACTTACGGCAGCATTTATACCCCAAGCAATATGTCTCTTATTGCAAGCATAAGTCTTCGTAACAGTATAACCCATGGAAGGCCATCTTAAACCTATAAAAATATAAAGAATCTGATCATGTTTCCCTAGAAGGCAATGATAAAAACCCTATAAACCTAATCAAACCCCCAAATTTCCGGGCCTTTAAGGGAAAGCTGTGTAGAGAGAGGAAACATTCCCCTCCTGTGATTCATTGGCTTTAGCAATACATAACCTTTTATGAAACAGAGTACCACTTTCCCTAAGCAATTACAATCCCGAAAGGGCTTTGCATCCTGCAGCCACACAATAGAGAGGAGCCGGGAGTTTCTGAGCAGCTGCTCAGTGCTGAAACATTAGCAATTATTTAAACTTGATAACAGAATAAGTCGAACAGCTCAGCATGTGCTTTCTCTCTTGCCTCCTTTGTATTTTGGAAAGCTTCTTAAAGGCTCTTTGACAGCCAAGGAAGAAAACAAGTATTGCTAAACTGGTGGGGAAATAGCATCTTTTACCACAGGAGGGAAGAGTTCACAATCTAAAAATTCAGACTGATTTTTTTTTTTCCTCTCCGTGTTAAGGAAGGAATAATCTAATTCAAAACTGTTTAAACATTGTGTCAAAAAAATTTTTTAACACTTTCACCGTTGCTATCTCTTCTTAAACAAGAGCCTTTATATGTATTTTTTTTTCCTAATAGGCATAGCTTTATTAGTATCTACCGCATATCACCCAACAATCCTTTGGATTACAAGCTATTCTCTTTTTGTTCTTTGGAATTATTTTTTCCTTATCAACTTTTTAAAAATCAACGTTACCACCACCATTTGTATGCAGTTTTCTGTTGTTTGCCTTCTTTTCCAATACAGCTTTTTGTGGATGCTGTAGTCCAGGGTTTTTCAAACTTGGCAATTTTAAGATAGGTGGACTTTAACTCCCAGGCAGCATGTTAAGTTTGCTCCCAACAGAACCCAAAACTATTCCCAACAGAAACTACAGTAAAAACTTTTTAGCTTTCTCTCCAGTGATGATTTGTTGATTGCTGGAATTCAGGCAAAACAAGCGAGCCTAAGAGGATTTTAAATTGATCGAGCAAACTACTTTGTTGTATCTTGGTAGTATTGAAAGGTCAAGAAAAGCAAAGGTGGATGCCTATCCCATATGCTCCCACTAGAGGTCGCACACAGCCATGGTCAATGCTATTTCACTCCAATGGGAAATCTAGAATATCTGCTTTCCCCAGCCAGCTTCTACAAGCAAAGTCAATGGGAAAAGTCGGATTCGCTTATCAACCACATGATTTGCTTAACAACTGCAGTGATTAGTTTAATATCTGTGTCAGAAAATGTCATAAAGTTGGGTGTGAGTCACTTAATAACCATCTTACTTAGCAATGGAAATTCTGGGCCTATGAAGACTTGTTCACCTTTCCATCACCATCACCTTCTGCACATCTTTCCCCATCCTTCAGTTCTTCCACATAAATGATTCTTCTTACTAATGATCAAGTTACTCTCCTTTTCTATGTCTATAATAGTTTTCATTCCTTTTGTCCACCTTAGTAAAATGTTATTACTTTTCAAATGTTTCCAACTCAGTTTCTCCCTCTTATTTCTTTGCTCCTTTGTCTCTTTTTGTATCCCTTTGCTTCCACAACCTTAAAGTTACATGCACAACCTGTCCTTTCTTTCTTCTTGCTTCCTATCATAAGGTGATGTCAGCAAATGGGGGATGTTGCCTGGACTTGGAAAATAAGCAAGAACTGGCCAGGTTAGTACCAAGAGACTACCATGGAATAATGAGGCTGTAGACTATACTAGAAATTCAAAGAATATCCAGGGGGAAAAATAATGACAAAACACTTCTGTATTGTTGCCCAAAAAAATGTCAGGGCTTCTTCAGATAGTTGCCAAGAATGAAGTTCAACTTGATTGTGACATTACTTTTACCCTGATGCTGAGTTAGTAACCCTACAAACTTCAAACAAAGCATAATGTTCTTTTTTGCTTCTTCTTTCTTTCCCTTTCCTATTGCTGCTCCATCTCTTCCCCCCATCCAAAAGAAATCATCATTTGTTCATTTTTTCAGCCATTTCATTATTCACTCATTTCATTTCCTCAGACCACTTTCAAATTTTATTCATTATTTTATCTATGATTCTAAGTTATATATATCCCTCTCATATATATATATGACTTTGGGTGGCTTCCAGACAGATATAAAGTCATATAAAAAAAACCAAAACAATAAAAAGAATACAATGACATATAAAAAAGTCATTATAAAATTCATAGCCAAGGTAATTACATCTACCAAGAGTGTTCGGTACAGCCTTTGTGTCAAACCATGTTGTTATGTTTTCTCAATTAAAATTCCTCCATTCAGAAAACTGCTTTTGATTCTCCTACTGCACTGAAAAGGTTTTCTTGGTATGCATATTTAAGCCTAAATGATCATTGCTAAACATCTTGTCTAGCAATTCCAGCTACATACTGCTGGAGAATAGTGTTTTGTCTGTCTATCTATCCAACTTTCCCAAATTAATCTCTAGTCTAGGGTATATTTTCTGACCATAGGAAAGGGATTTACATACTGGATGTATTCCAAGCAAATGTAGAAGTAGTTAAGTTTTGTATAAAACTAACTTTTAAGGACCTGAAGGGACAGTTTGTTGCTCAGTAATAATGCCGTATGTTTTTCATGCAAAAACTACTGGGTAGAAGATGGTGAACACAGGTAATAGTACACTACAAAAGCTTGAAGTCTCCTGGAGATAAAAAAATAAAACATCCACAGCTGGGCAATACCTTGAGGAGGAGGAGGAGGAGGAGGAGGAGGAGGAGGAGGAGGAGGAGGAGATCCATTCGGTTTTGTCAGATTCTTGGCAATTCTGTGAGCCAGGTTTCTCCAAGTCTTCTGATCTTGTACTGCTTTTTTGAGTTGTTCTCTGTTTTGGCTGGACTTCTTCTCTTGTTGCTTTGCAAAGTTTCACAGCTTACTCAAGTAGCTTCTTCAAACTGAGCAGGTTGGTTAGGGGGGAGCCCATATAAGTCCTCCAGAGAGCTTTTATTAGATGAGGTTAGGTGAGAAATGAAACCTCCCTATGGTACATAAATGGGGTTCCCCTAACCAACTTGCTCAGACTGAAGAGGCTACTTGGATAAGCAGTGAAAAGTTTTGAAGCAGCAAGAAAAGAAGTCCAGTTGCCAAGAGTCAACTTCTTAAGTGATTGCTGTAATCTAAAGATCATTCAGACTTTTGCAGCTCCAATCATGGCAAAGAAACAAAAAGGTCCCCTCAAATAAGCCAAAGGTTTTGTGGCTGGAAGCTCTGCAGCTTAACTCTCCATTTTGAGAGAGTTAACTCTCCATTTAAATGGATTAGTCCCTTGTCATTTTTTGCCCCCTATATCAGATTACACTTAGCATTCTAAGACAAAAGAAGGAATGTCTGTCTTCCCAGTTTGTGAAAACACAAAGGCCGGCTGCATCTCAGACTTGCCTTTTGCCTTGGGCAAAGTACATAGGTTTCTGGCCTGGCAGAGAACAAACGTAAAGGAAAGCATGACTTTTTTTTTTTACATTAAGAAAGCTGGGAATTCATTCTAGGTAGTACTCTAGGCAAAAAAAAAAAAAACAACCACCAGTTCAAGTTGGGTAGAAATGTCGAATGGTTAAAAGGGCTTAACAGTAATCTTAGCATAGTCTCAAAATCATTGCTAGGGTTTCCAGAATGCCTGCATACTTATAACAATAAGATGGATAAATGGAGTGAATGGAAGAAAAAAGGAGAAAGGGAGAGAGAGAATGAGAGAAAAAAAGAGAGAGAATGAGAATGAGAGAGAGATTTTGTTGAGGTAATAAAAACAGGATGAATGACTGAAAGAACAGTATTCCAAAGAACGAGAATTGAAAATGGGGAGTGTCAGAAACAGAAAATAGATTTAGAAATGCTGTTTGCAATGTCACAATAAACTAATAGAACAATAGAACAGAACAGTAAAGGAGTCAGAACAAAAGGGAATCACAGAATGTAAGCATGTATTTACTCCAAGAAGCTTAAAATAAACAAGAAGGTCAGTGATAACCAAAACAAAATGGAGAAACAGGGGCTGAAGCAAATGGAACACTATAATAAAAGATGATGCAGATGAGTAATGGAATAATTGGAAATATTTATTTGTTTTAGAACTTCCTAGTATCTTCAGAAGTTGATGTTAGTGGAGGAGGAAATCCTGACCTTGAGCCGGAAAGAACTTAAGTCCCCACAAGCCTACTTTTACCACATGGAGCCAGTCAGAGTTGTTGCTGCCATACAAACAGGGCACTTTCAGAGCAGCTACTGGCAAAATCCATGCTTCTTTCCCTTTCCCAGCTACAGTTACATCTGCTTCCTTGAACATGTGGCAGGGTGGGGTTGGAGACTCTAGTCCAGTGGTTCTCAACCTTTTTAATGCCGCGACCCCCAACCGATCGTAAGTCGAGGACTAAACCAGTCGTAAGTTGAGGACTAAACCGGTCGTAAGTCGAGGACTAAACCAGTCATAAGTCGAGGACTAAACCAGTTGTAAGTCGAGGACTACCCAACCGGTCGTAAGTCGAGGACTTTCCCTGCCCGGGAGCACTGCGCATGCGTGGTTCCGCCCCCTGCGCCGGCCGAGGTGTAGCTGGCAAGCGGCAGAGATGGAGCAGGTCGACCACCAGCTGGCCCAGCTCAAGGGAGGTAAGGCACCCACCGGAAAAGGGGAAAAAATGGCGGACAGCCTTGCTTGGCAACCCCCGTGAAATGGGCGATCGACCCCAAATGGGGTCTCGACCCATAGGTTGAGAACTGCTGCTCTAGTCTCGTGTTAGCCGGAATATTTTCTGGTTTCATATTTTGGTTGATTTTTTTGACTGGCCAGGCTCAATATTCATTCATTCATTGCTATGGGAATATTATTTAATCTTCTGGAAGACTGGGAGTTTCAATATTCCCATGGCAAGAATACTCTGGGGACGGATGAACTTGTGAGTTGGCTCTTTTATTATTATTAACATCTCTCCATGTATTATTCTCTTTTCTGGTTTTAGTTCTGATTGTGTATTTTAATGCTCTTTTAATAATTATCGTACTATGATTTCAGGTTATTATGATTGTTTTGTTTTAACTGTTTCATCAGACCATGGCAAGCCCCCAGAGTCACTTTCCGCGAGATGGGAGGCTATATAAATGCGATTAATAAAAAAATAATAATTAAAGCTGATGCAGGCACATGTACAACACACTTAGGAATGAGCCTCTGAATCCAATAAACACTTGAGCTCAGAAATATCACAAATCCCGTTTGCCAATGGAAATACCCACCTTTTGAAAGACCTCAAGACACTTGGTCATATGAAATTGATCTTCCCCTCACTGAACAGCCTCCCACACCCATAGGGGAAAACAGCTGTGCAAGAGAAGCATCCAAACCCTCTGGCCACCACAGCACAAATGGCCAGGAAAGTGCAGGGCTCAGCACCTTGCAAGGGGTGTGGGTGGTCCTGCAGCAGAAAACTGCAGCCCTATAAGTGGCCAGCCTCAAAATGTTCCTCTCCAATGCACTGTGGATTCAATGCAAGATCTGGCGCTGGCATAAGATGGAAAACACGACTTTCGTTCCAGAATTTTGTTATTGTTAGTTGTGAAGTCGTGTCCGACCCATCGCGATCCCATGGACAACATTCCTCCAGGCCTTCCTGTCCTCTACCGTTTTCTGGAGTCCATTTAAGCTCACACCTACTGCTTCAGTGACTCCATCCAGCTACCTCATTCTCTGTTGTCCCCTTCTTCTATTGCCCTCAATCTTTTCATTCCAGAATAGCTCAGCATAATTATAGCCTGCCTCAGCAGTGGAATGACCATCAGAAGGAGTCTTGCTCATCCTGCAAATGCTAAGTGGGACCTCATCTTTGCACTGTGGCTAGCAGGCTATGCAAATAAGGTCTGGGACAATAGCAATAGCACTATAGCACTTAGACTTATATAGCGCTTCGCAGTGCTTTACAGCCTTCTCTAAGAGGTTTACCCAGAGTCAGCCTATTGCCCCCAACATTCTGGGTCCTCATTTTACCGACCTCGGAAGGATGGAAGGCCTGAATCTTCCTTGAGCGGGTGAGGATCGAACTGCCAAACTGCAGGCAGCCGGCAGTCAGCAGAATTAGCCTGGAGTCCTACATTCTAACCACTGCACCACCAGGGCTCATACAGGCAGTTCTAGACTTATGACCAAAATTTCCATTGCTAAGCAAGACAGTTGTTAAGTAAATTTTGCCCTATTTTATGACCTTTCTTGCCACAGTTATTAAGCGAATCACTGCAGTTGTTAAGTTAGGGACATAGCTGTGAAGTGAATCTGGCTTCCTCATAGACTTTGCTTGTCAGAAGGTCACAAAAGCTGATGACCTCCGGGCCCCTGTAGCCATCATAAATACATGCCAGTTGCTAAGCATCTGAATTTTGATCATGTGACCATGGGGATGCTGCAGTGGTCACAAGGGGGAAAAATGGTCATAAGTCACTTTTTTTCAGTGCTGTTGTAATTTTGAACTGTCACTAAACAAATAGTTGTAAGTAGAGGACTACTTGTATATAAATCTAAATTTACAAATACAGTGCAGTTTTAAAAGTATCAACCTATAAGATTGTGAAGAATCAAAAAGAAATCTCAATCCCAAATTTAAACTATAGAGAATACATAAATTAAAATAAATAAAAATATAGACAAAGAAACAAACAAATGCTTTAACTTTGCCCTCAAATGGCCCTGCTAATCAAAGCTGCCTCAGATTGCATGTTAAAATCAAGCAAACATCACCAAAAGGGTTCCTCCCTTCATCATAGATAATAATACAAGATATTTTTCACGGAAATGAAGGGAAAAAATCTAATAATCTTAATGCCTAGGCAGAGATATAAGGTAGGCTTTCATTTGGGCCCCCACCTATTATGGCTATAGCAACGAGTCCCCACATCTTCAGTCAGATTTAAAAGCAATGACAGTGATTATTTCAGAATCAGTGGAACATGCCCCCACTTTTTAGAACAGGGAGAGGCAACCTAATGTTCTCCAGAAATTTTGTATACATTTTGTACACATTGCCCGTGTCAATGAGAATGTAACCTCCTCCATGCTGATTCCTTGATCAGAGTATCATTTTCTGCTTGCTTGCTTAGCTGTTATTAATCATTGCTTATCTGAGGGATAGTTGCTGGATGGGATTTGTTCTCCCTATAGTCTCTTTGTTTCTTTTCTAAGTTTTTTATTGTCTCTTCTGAATGGTGTATAAATGTGGTTTATAACTATGTATATATTGAGGGCTGATTTGTCCGAATGCCAAGCTTCCAGGAATTCCCTAGATTAAGATGCTAATAGTTTCCCAGTTGAAACTGGTTGGATCTGCTATATGCTTTGAGATTAAGGGGTTTTCATAATGACGTGCAATGAAAGTCTTGCAAACAAAGAACCAAGATGGGAGACTGCAAAGAGCTTCACAGTTCTTTGCGGATACCCTCTTCTATTGGAATACATAACATAACATAACTTAAAGGAACTTATAAAAAATTAACTCAGGAAAAGACTGAAATCAGGAAAGGGATTAGAACTGCAACCAAGGTACCCAGAATCAAAATAGTACATTACCATCAGCCTCAATAGATGCAGTGATGCTACACTGATGCTTTTTGGATAGGAAGAAAAATGATCTAGTACAGTGATGGCGAACCTTTTAGAGACCGGGTGCCCAAAAACTGGCCCCGCCCCGCTCCACCTCCACCCCACCTGCCCGCAGGGCCACTCACTGCCTCCAGGGCCCACCGCAGATTGCTCAGGCAACCCAGCAGCACCATGGCGGCCATGCCCTCTCTCTGCGCCCCGCAGCATCAACTGTGCATGATGGGGCATGAGGGCAGAGTCTTGTCTACGCTGCCTGGCTGCCATGTCCTTGGCTGCGCTGCTCTGCGTGGGCCACGCTCAGGGGCGACTCTTCTCCAGGGGGGCTGCTGGTGAGAAGGGAGTCGCAGGGGGAGGCAAGGCTGGGGCAATGGCATGTTTGCCCACAGAGAGGGCTCCGGGTGCTGCCTCTGACACACGTGCCATAGGTTCGCCACCACTGATCTAGTAGCTTTCAGATACAAGATACAACAAGCTTCCTGGTCCATCAAGCCATAGGCATTAGACCAGGTAGTATAAGTCCCTGTGCTTAAAGGCAAGTAGTAGTTACTCTGTCACTTAATCTGCACAGCCTGAGGATGGAAAAATAAAGTTAAGTGAGAATAGCCAGTTTGGTGTTGTGGTTAAGGTGCTGGCGTAGAAACCAGGAAACTGTGAGTTCTAGTCCCACCTTAGGCACGAAAGATGGCTGGGTGACTTTGGGCCAGTCGCTCTCTCTCTCTCAGCCCAACCTACCACAGAGTTGTTGTGGGTAAAATAGGAGGAAGGAATACTGTATTATATATGTTCACCACTTCGAATTACTTATGAAGTAATTAATGTGGGATAAAAATCTAATAATAAATAAAAGAAGTGAAAGAAATGAGGATCAGACCTAGTTACAGAAAGATACAATCATTAAAAAAAATTAAAATGAGGAAGAAGCCATCACATTTTGCTTCTTTCCCTCTATCTACATCTGATGGATGTCCTGTCTCTGCTTAAACACATAAGGTGCACTTTATCTCTCCTTTACTGCCTTAAAAATGATTTATTTACCAAATACAGATTTTGGGTATAGCTGGCAGCTTCTCCTATGGATTGAAGGCTCCTAGTTTTGATTATGAAACTTCATGAAAATACTTTAAGGGGAGTTAGATGTTCAAGGAGAAAAGGAATGGAGCAATGTTGTTTTCCTTCTTTTTTCATTTCTGTTTTAATATTATAATTCAAGCTCTGAAAAATACTGAATGGCATCCTATCCCAAATTGGCTAAGAATCCATTTCAGTTCTTTTTTATGCTGATGAGGAAGCCATGCCCTCCCCAAAGCAAGTAGGCCAAGGCACAGTTTTTAAGCAAGCCTTTGCTTTATAGTGTGGAGGAGACAGGCTCTTCACTCAGTATTCTAAGACAAAAGTAATTGCTGGAAAATAAATAATATCTCCATAGGCTTTTAAATATCCGGGAATTATATTTCGGTCCTCTGCTGCCTGGAGGGAACAAATAAAAGATGTCACTGATCAGGCCCATAAGACTGATAATGCAATTCCGTCTTTCACGGGTAGCAGAAGCCATAATAATGTGTCCGCTGCTATCAGCATCTGTAAAACTAAAGTGATTAGTCTTCTGCTTTACAGTTCCCAGATTTGCATTTACAAAGACTTAAGATCCCTTGAAGCCGTCAAAACAACCCAAATGTTTCAGATCTACGTTCCAAGTCCTTCGGAACGTATCCAGCTCTTGGCTATATTTAGAATTTGGTCTGGCTTTTCTAACAGCTCATGCAAGAACTTTGTTGCCTTAGATTCTTTTATGAGAGAGCCCTGATTTCTTTGCCTCTTTTTGATTGTTTTTAATCTTATTGGGGAATAAAGGTATTGAATTAGGTTTTAGATACTATGGTCTTTTCAATTCAATACTTAGTTTCATCTCAAGTTGAGGGACTCCACCGGAAATTGAAACAACATGCCTTTGATGTTCATCTTCAGGATGAGTAGAACATAACTCCCTCCATCCATGGAGATATTCTTTGTGGTCAGCCATTCATCCCAGCTCATTAATATCTCATATGTGCTGCACAAAACGCCTGCTCCCTGGTGAACTTCAATATTTTGCCACTTATGTTAATAGAAGGAACTATAACAATACAACACCCAGGTCCAGATTAAGGACACAATAGTGCCCCTCGGTCCTTCCCTTGTTTAAGTGGCAATTCATTAAGGCTCAAACATTTAAACTTTAGTCATTCGCCATGACCAAAAAAACCTTTTTGCAATGCATATTAAAGTCAAACACAGTAGATAAGAACAATTATGAAAAAAAATATCACAGTCGAATGTGGCAGTAAAAGAGTTATAAAGTCGGGATAGCTAGGGGGGAAATTATTCAGTGTTGCCTTCCTCTTAATGCCCTAAGCACATATTTATTTTGCTTAGCAGTTAATCCAGCGCTGACAATACTTCAGTGCTGGAGGGATTATGTCCCTGCCAGTTGAGAGTTGGCAATGTCCTATTGCACTGCCCTTTTTATGCAGCTTGGTCCTCAGTCTTAATAAAGGCCAAAAAAAAATTGTAAGAACTGAGGGAGAGAAAGTTTGATGTTGTCTGTTCTGCTTGTTCTAGAAAGGTTACTGTGCTTTGTGCAACTCCATTGCCTAACTGCCTAGGCTTCCCAATCAATATTTGTTTTTGCTCTATCCTCTTACATAATGGATAGGGTTAATCAATTTTTCCACCTGGTTGTGAATTTCAATCCTTTTATTGTTTTATTTTTGTTTTGTACATTCTTTTGGTATATTTATAAAAATATGTTATAGGTTTTAAATTCTGTCATGGATTCCATCAAGCCTGAAAGCATCTCAGGTACCTTGTAGGCAGCCAAAGCATCTGGCCTATGTTGATCCATTAGAGCAGGGGTGTCAAACTGCCGACCTGCGGGCTGGATGCGTCACGCGGAAGCCACGCCCACCCCAGCTCCAGCAAGGGGGAAAAAGTCACGATATGTCATGACACGTCACGTGATGCAGCGAGTTTGACACCCCTGTATTAGAGCATTCTTAAGTTGAAGGTTACCACCACTGTTGCGAGTTGGGAAAACCAAATTCAATTTGGCTGGGAAAAATCCTTAAAATAGTCATTACATAAGAATTGGTTTAAAGTTCTGATCCCAGCTTCTACCCAAACTTTCCAACAGAATCTTTGTACTACTTATTTTCAAAGTGGAATTTTCCAAGCAGTTACATATATAAAAGAGGCTTACTACAGCAACTAGTCAAAAGCTTAGTCAAACTTTTTCTTATGCAAGCCAGAATCTGCTTTCTTGTAATTTGTGCTATATGTTCTAGAATGATAGAAAACAGGGTTTGGCCTTCTCAGATATTTAAAGATTTCCATCATATTTGTACATCCCTCTGTGTTCTGTTGTACAGGTTCCATATTTCCAGTTCTGTCCATCACTTTTCATAGGACATAGTAACCAGTCCCCTATCGTTTGTGTACTCTTTCTCAAAACCAGCTGTCTGAATCCTTCTTGAACTGTGTGGTGCCCAACAGTGGACTAAATGCTCAGAATGTGTTCTGATGAATGTGGAATAAAGTAGAATTCTTACTTCCACTTACGTGGAAACTGTTCTGTTGTTGATTCCGGCAAAACTGCATTTGCCTTTTTGGTAGATACATTGCAGTATCATCTCCTATTCAGGTTGTATTCTACTGCACAAGATACTTTTCATAAGTATTATATCAAAGCTGGGTGTTCTTTATTCTATACCTGTCTATTCGTCTCAGTCAAATGTAATAATGTTAGCAGGGGGGGAAATTAAAATTTTCTGGAAGGATGAGGCATATTTGTCTCCTAACAGATCACAACCACCTCATTCCAGATCATATTGTGTTGTGACCATTAATTCCCCATTCCCATAACAGTTTATGTAGAGGCTAGAAAACATTGAGGTGAGCTAGACCTTTGTTCAAGAACCTACATAATCAATTGGCACATTTCATTCATTTTTCATTTATTCTAACACAAAGACTTCCATTACTTCCATTAGGAAAAATAGGGAGAAACCTAACTTTTGCAGCAGTCATTATTCTTCCCAAAATACTTCAAAATAACACCGTATCTGTTGCATTTGGGTAAAATCAAGTGAAGTAGGAGAAATAATATTCTATGAACACAAGTGGGAGAAATAATATTCTATGTTCATTGAAGTCATGAAGCTATCTATAACTATCCAAACGATTTGTGAAACACAATTTTAATAAAGGAGTAATGAAACAAAAATTAAGCTGCAGAGAAAATAGAGGGTTTTTTTTAAAAAAAGAAAAGAAAAAGGAAAACAAATGAGGTATCAAAATGAAATTGATTTTCTTGGACACCACTACAAAGAACCTAAAAGGGCTTTCCTTCTGCAGATTAACAAGAACAGGAGAAAGGACATGGCAGCCAGGCAAATCTAAAAAGGATTCAGCAAGATTACAGCAGGATGCTGACAGTCTTATTTAATGAGGTATGAGTTTCAGAGGATTTAAAGCCAATTATCCCTGTGGTTGCTGGCGAGAGCTTCAAGAGCAGGCTACGCTGAGAACCCTCTAATCACAATAAACTACATGTGTGAATGAGCCCTTTTAAAATAATTACCAAATTATTAGAAATTACACTTCTGCAGATTTTTAATCATAAGTTTACATTGATATGTCTAGGCATGTTGGGAGAAAGGAGACATTTTCTATAATGAAGAATCTTTGTTATAGAGAGAAGCATCATGTGTGACCCAAGTAAATGCACTGTCAGTAACTAAGATTTATCTTGATTCCAGGAACAGGCAAAGTGGTGCTTGTAAGAAGCAAAGTGCCCCAAAACACACCCCTGATGCATAGCAGGATTCCTGCTTCAGTTGGGTATTCTTTTTTTTGGGGGGGGGGAGATGGTTTTAATTTTAGAAAAATTAAATGGGAAGTTGATGGCATGCACAGGAAAGGCTGAGCCTCAGCATCATTTTTATTTACTGTATACTCATCGTGCCTTAAAAGGAGCATATACTACTAGAGTAGGGGTGTCCAATCTTGGCAATTTTAAGACCTTGTGGAATTCAATTCCCAGAATTCCCCAGCCAGCATGACTGGTGTGGAATTCTGAGAGTTGAGGACCACAGGTCTTAAAGTTGCCAAGAGTGGACACCCCTGTACTAGAGATTCTGTATTATGGTTGGTAACACCCATGATGGCAGCCATTTTAAGAATAAGCAAATCCCTCTGTATGAGCCATTTTGTAAAACATCCATATCAGATTTTCAAAATTCCAGATGTGCCCACTGTCCAAGGTTGGTCCATTCTTTCTTATTGTTATGGAATAAGCACACCAACGATTGTCCAAGTCTTCAAATTTTTTGCTTCTATTTCCAATTTTAAATCATCCTACTAGCATAACTAACCAGAAAGCTGTTTTTTTTCCCCATTTACCAAATTTGTGTTTCAGCTGGTGTTTCAGTGAATCGATATTATACATGCCTCTTTTAATAAAGCATTCCAGATACTTATGCTTATGGAATAATATATAGTTGAAATTACAGGGAAGGTTTTGTATCTCTTATATTTCACATACTATAGAAATATAGTCCAAGTAATTAAAATACACTTGATTTTACAGGCATCCATTTTTAACCACGACACCCAAATGACTACGTAGTCCTTCACTTATGACTCTTAACAACTCTTCAACATTACAACAGATTTGAAAAAAAGTTACTTAGATGGCCTGACCTCAGTTACAATTGCTGCCATTACCCCTGTGGTCACATGATTGCATTTTCAGGCATTTCGCAACTGGAAATGACAGGCTGTAGCATCCTGTGGTACTGTTATTATATTTTTCAACTTTTTTGCCATTTTCTGGCAAAAACCAGCAAAATAATGCCCATTGGATAAGCTGGAATCAGACTTACAACCACAGGATTCACTTAATGATACGATGCACGTAATGACCGTGATGATTTGCTTAACACGCATTGTAAATACAGTTGTAAAATCGAGTTCAGTCACACAACTGCAATGACCTACCACCAAAACTCTGGACCCAATTGTCATAAGTCAAGGACTTCATGTAAAAAAGTGTCATGATGTCATGACGCATTCTCTCTTTCCTGTTTGTATCACAGCATTGCATGAACTAAGCAATATTACATCATAACACTGCAGTGGGGTTTTTACTTGAAATAGGTTCATGCCACAGGCGCTGGCTACTGACTACCACTCCTTCTGCCATGAACCTCTACTGGAAAAGTTGTGCTGTAAAGGATCCTTGCTGGTACGTGTCTGCTTACTTGTAATATGGGTTATCTCAGATAAATTTGCCCAAAGTAAAATCAAAGAGAAATAGCAACCAGAAATCTTCATGTATTCTGAAGAAATAAAAGAAAGGGAAACCTCAACAGCAGGGGGCATCTCTCTTTTTTGTTCCTATTCAGGGTGGCAGGCTGAAGGAGAAATTTATAATGTGAGGTAGTGATATTAATTTTATTTATTTATCAAATTTATATGGCCACCCATTTCACACAAAGCTACTCTGGGCAATGTACAATAAACACATTTTACAAAACCAGATTAAAACAATGAAACATAAGTTTTTAAAAAAGCACATGACAGGGGAGTACGTCAAGACATGATGCATCCAGCATGCACCCTGTCAGCAAAGAGCCGTGGTGGCGCAGTGGTTAGATTGCAATATTGCAGGCTAACTCTGCTCACATTGCCAGGAGTTCGATTCCCTCAATCCTGACCGGCTCAAGGTTGACTCAGCCTTCCATCCTTCTAAGGTCGGTAAAATGAGGACCCAGATTGTTGGGATCAATAGGCTGACTCTGTAAACCGCTTAGAGAGGACTGTAAAGCAGTAGGAGAAAGTATATAAGTCTAAGCGCTTTTGCTATTGCTATCCCTGTTGAAAGAATCATATTTTAAAGGATTACAGGAAGGCCATAAGCATTGGGCTAAGCTAACCTCACCAAAACATTGGGACAAGACCAGCAAGACTCATGTAATCTGTTCTCAGCCACAGACGCTCACTTGGAGACTTTGAGCAATCAATCAAAGTGAACCACAGGGCTTTCAACTTGCTATAGAAAGAATTGGAGGAGAAAATTCTATAACTGCCATTGTGAACTACTGAAAGAAGGGAAGAATAAATATCTAAAACTATAAATTAAATTTGTGTCTATCAAGAAATAAATTTTCTTTGACTGAATACTAGTTTTAAAAAATACAATCAAATTTGCTTTAAAATATGGTTTAATATATAAATTTATTCACAATAAGATTTAACTACCAGAAAATTATTGTGTTGATTCCTTTGGTTTTTGGATGTTTTAGACATGAAGTGAGTACATTCCTTTGGTTTTTGGAAGTGAAATTCTCCCAGGATGCTTAAATAATATCATTTCAGCATGAAAAGTTTCTGGAAAGAATCCATCCCTTCCCCATGTTAAAAAATATCAAACTACCTCCAAATCAAATAAATAATAATAGCAGCCCTCCTATTCATTATGTTCTCAATCATTCTCCCATCCTCCTGCAGTAAGTACTCTTAGCTTTACTAAATGGCTGCCTGTATTATACTTGGGAGAGCTAAAATAATTTTTTCAAGATAAGACTCTTGAAGTTCCACCTTTACTTTACATTCTGTGTTATCAGTATACCACACTTCTGCAGTAAACTTTGCTTGTTGCAGTCAAGCCACAGCTGATACGCCTGCTGTATGCTTCAATAAAAACTACTCCTACCCAATATTTATGGAATAAATTTTATAATTATCAGATGGCACTCAGTAAATGCAGCCTCCTGCATCGCCATCTCACCAGATGTCACCTCCAAATTAGACATTTGGTTTTTAATCGTTTAATTACTATGATGGTGTTGTAATGTCAAGATTATTAGACAGAAATGTCTCCCTAGATAGAAATGATGCTGTACAACTTCTACCAAAAAGAGGATGAGGGTAAGAAGTGTTTCAAGGAAGGACGGACGGACGGACGGAAGGAAGGAAGGAAGGAAGGAAGGAAGGAAGGAAGGAAGGAAGGAAGGAAGGAAGGAAGGAAGGAAGGAAGACATTTAGTTAGGGACTTAGTTGAGATCCCCTAATATTGTTTCTTCTCACGTCTGTTCTTGTTGAGATATTATTCCATTATTGGAAGCTTCAAAATCTAAACCTCTGGTAAGGTTTAGCTTCAGCATGAAAGTCTGGAGATAATCAGACAGCACAAGCCATTTGAGTACCACTCTTGTTATCGCTTGACACATTCTGTCCTCCATCTCTTTTAGTTGTGATCCAGGCACCCTTGGGCTTTGGATTTACATTTTTAATACCCCAGATTTGCAACGTCATGCTTCTTGTTCTTCTAATTGGTATCACAGCAACTGGTTTTGCCCCTTTCTCAGAAATAAATCTTTGCTAAAAGCAAAAATTGGGCAGGTTTTCTTTATCCTATCCTCATTTGTGATGAGTTAGCAAAGGATCTTCCACACCACAATAAACAAACTTTAACTCTCAATTTTTAAAAATGCAGCTTTATGCTTTAATAACTTTGATGAATTTTGTTAGCCACTTCAGATTCTTTTTTTTTCAGTCATCTTTCCTACTCCATAGCCTTTTATTTGAAAGGATTTATTTAGGATCTTGCATATTTCATAATTCTGAAAGCACTTTAAAAGTATAATACAAACCTGTAAGTTAGCAAGGCAACATGTTTGAAATTTAGAATCTTCAGTTACAATGAGATGCAACCTTGAGTATTCCATGCTGAAATATCCACATGGGCTGATTAAAAACTTTTTGGATTTTTGGGACATCACCCCAGTACTATCAACACAAAATTATTATATCATTAATTAGCTACAATAGAAGTTATGTCAGAATTAAAGAACTCCCCAGATATTGTTAAACTGTGGCTTTCAATATCCTTCGCAGTGCAGACTGTGCATAGAAATTCAACAACCTATAGAGAGCCACAGATGTTCTACCTTTAGGTAATGTAATTAAGCTGATTGTTTGAACATTTGGGCAAAAGTACAATCTTGGAGGCAGTTACTGCTGTCTTTTTCATGGCTTATCCCAAAGTTGCTTTTTCACAAGGCAACTGGACTTTCTTTTTTTCCTTGGAAAACATTTCACTTCTCTTCCAAGAAGCTTCTTCAACTCTGACTGGATGGTGGGGAATGGAAGGATTTACACTCCTTACAAACATCTGGTCATTTGCATTCTTTTAGATAGAAAAATGTAGGTTAGACAGCATCACCACCAGATGGATTCAAAACTGGCTGACCAACAGCACTCAACATGTACTCTTCAATGGAACTGCATCTACAGGGAGAGAATTATGCAGTGGGGTACCCCAAGGCTCTGTTTTAGGCTCAGTAGTCTTCACATCTTCATCTATGATTTAGATGAGGGGATAGATGGGAACTCATCAAATTTGCAGATGACACCAAGTTGGTAGGAATATCGGAAAAGCTCAGGAAGATCTTCAGCCAACAAACATACGTGCACACTTCAAACCCAAGAATACACTAAGGCAGAAGCTTGTCCACCCCAAAAATAAAACACCCAGACACAAACTGAGCAACTTGGTGTGTGCAGTACAATGCATGAGCCATGTGCAGAACTGTACATTGAGGAAACAACCACTTCATAAACGTATGGCACAACATAGGAGAACAAACCCATCGGGACAAGATTCGGCAGTCCATCTGCATTTAAAAGACAAAGGCCACTCTTTAGAAGACAGCAAAGTCCACATTTTGGACAGGGAGGATCACTGGTTTGAAAGGGGTCAAAGAGGCCATCTATGTCAAAACTGAACAGCCCTCTCTCAACAGAGAAGGAGGAATATAACATCATCTATCTTCAGTCTACAACACAATCCTTTCAACAGTTCCAAGAAGGCTCCATATTCATTTGCACTACTCAGGTGTTCCTGATGACACAAATAAGCCTCCAGGTGGCATCAGCAACTCTCTAAAAGAATGCAAATGACCAGCTGTCTGCAAATAGTATAAATCCTTCCATTCTCCAACATCCAGTCAGAGCTGAATCCACTTCTTGGATGAGAAGTGACAAAAAAGACAAAAAAGGAAGTCCAGTTGTTTTGTGAAAAATCATCTTTGGGACAACCATGACCTGGAAGACTGAGAATCTCCATAGACATCTTTCAAGGCTTATATTCCACCACTGTAGCTACAATCATCATGTTCACAGTGTCAATGTATTCCTGAGTCCAGCCTGTTCCTGAATACTTTGCAGATGTTGCTGACTTGAAATACTTGTTCCCAATCCCTTTTAGTTGCACCCTTTCTTGAAGAAATCAAACCAAAGCCATGGACATTAATGCTCTAGTCATCTCTAATCTGGATTTGTGCAATGCATTTTGTGTAGGTTTGACATTGAATGTAGTTTAAATGCTGCATTTTAGCCAAAATATTGTAGTAAAGGTTTGATATGAACCTTAGTCAAATGCCCCTTATCTGCTTCTGGACACCACTGGGACCAGGAAGATCTAGATATTGTATTTACATCTCAGCACAGCTGAAAGGAATATTCTACATTTTAAGTAGTTTTGGTTCTCCTTGTGCAGAAGAAAATGGAGCATGTGAGTGTGAATAATAGTATACTAATTAAACATAATTCCTCTTACTTTATAGTTTCCTTCTTTTTCTTTAGTACATTTCTGTTTCTTACAATATGTAGCCTGCTTAAAAGGTGAAACCTGCTCGGTTAATGAGACCTTGTTTGTGGAATGGCTTTCTCAAGAAGTGACCTTAATGTTCACATTGGTCTTTTGGGCAGTAAGTATTTCTCTTTTCCCAGTCACTATTACAGTTATTCATTTTTTAAAAGCTAGAGTGGTGACTTTTCTTTATTTAAAAAAAACCCATATATCTTTCCTGTGCTGCTTATTTATGCATTAAGACGTTTAACTGTTTATTGTATGAAATAACTTTGGAACCTCACTTTTGAGGAGCCTGAAAAACTAAATAAGTCGCTATATGCAGGAAACAAAGATTATGATTATGAACATTTTCCCGTTCATAAAGTTTTTAGTGCTTTATCTATTTTAATAGTGCAAGTTTCCCATAAGAAAAAGCAGAAGTACTAACCCAGGCTATCTATCACTAAGACATTTCCACTGACTTTGGTTAATTTTGGCAGCAGCAATGAAAAGCTGGAACTTAAATCAGCTAGGAAAATGCCAAATACTAGTGCACAGGAAATTGTTAGTCCAGTGTTGGAAAGGATATTCTTGGGACTGTTTAGAAGTGGTGACTTAATAAAAGTGCCTGAAGTAAGAGATAAGCTGAGAGCCAGTTCTCAGGGCAGAGATGTCAGTTATGACAACAACCGTTCAGATTCAAAACCCTAAAGTCCTGAGCAAGGAGACATCTGCAATGTGGGGAAAGAAAGAAGCAACAGCAAAAGGATTAAGCTGCCATGGATATGGGGGAGCTGTACCCTCAAGCCAGACAGAGAGCAATCAGTTCTGTAATGTGGTTGACCATAAGAATCTTGTCTATGGAGATTCTCAGTCATTCAGGTCATAGTTATCCCAAAGGTACTTTTTCACAAGGCAACTGGACCTTCTTGTTTTTCTTTGAAGATGTTTCGCTTCTCATCCAAGAAGCTTCTTCAGCTCTGACCGGATGGTAGGGAATGGAAGGATTTATACTCCATTCAGACATCTGGTCATTTGCATTCAAAGAGGCCATCTATGTCAAAATTGACATCATCTATCTCCAATCTACAACACAGTCCTTTCAGCAGTACCAAGAAGGCAGTACTCAGGTGACCCTGATGACACAGGTAAACCTCCAGATGGCCTCAACAGCTCTCTAAAAGAATGCAAATGACCAGCTGTCTGCAAGGAGTACAGAGCCTTCCAGTGGTGGGATTCAGTCAATTTGCAACTGTTCGGCAGAACTAGTAGCTAATTTTTTGTTGCCCAGGCCCAGAATGGACTTCTGGAAGCAGCATCCACATAGAGAACCAGTTGTTTCACATATTTGAATTCCACCACTAAAACCTTCCATTCACTACCATCCAGTCAGAGCTGAAAAAGCTTCTTGGATGAGAAGCAAAACGTCTTCAAAGAAAAACAAGACAGTCCATTTGCCTCATGAAAAAGCACCTTTGGGTTAAGAGTCCATTTGTCTAGCCACAAAATCACAAATGTCCAAGATATTTCTGTCATGTTTGAGTCTAGGTCAGCCAAGGTCAGCCATGTGAAGGGATAGGAGATATATAATTGAGTCCTGGTCCAAGAAGCTGGTCCCTGGTACTGTCAACAATTTAAACCACATGCTTGGGCCTTTCAATCTTCTTTAAAGTTGATCATTATTATGACCAAGTAACATAGGCCAAAGCTATTTACCTTCAAATTATTTTTTTATAAATGAATGCACAAGTTTACTCTACTGGTAGTCCTCAACTTATGACCACAATTGAGCCCAAAATTTATGTTGTTAAGTGAGGCATTTGTTAAGTGAGTTTTGCCCAATTTTACAACTTTTCTTGCCACAATTGTTAAGTGAATCACAGCAGTTGATAAGTTAGTAACCCGGTTGTTAAATGAACCTGGTTTTTCCATTGACTTTGTTTGTCAGAAGGTCGCAAAAAGTGATCACATGTCCTTGGGAAGCAACAATGGCCACAAATATGAACTAGTTGCCAAGCTTCTGAATTTTTGATCACATGATCATGGGGATGCTGCAAAGGTCAAAACTGTGAAAAACAGTCATAAGTCACATTTTTCAATGCCGTTGTAACTTTGAACTGTCACAAAACAAACCATTGTAAGTATTATTTTGCTCTACCCTATCTCTTACCTTATACACCATGTCATTTGAATTGCAAACTTAATGGCCAGAGCTCTTATATACTGATATTTGTAAAGCTTTTTAGGACCCTTTGGGTAGAGAGGGAAAAGTTAGACTACAAATGCTTTAAACAAATATACACATATTGGAGAGATGGAATCATTGGGGAGGCACACATCAGTAATGTTAAATAGGTGACAGCAAATCCAGAAGATTTTTTTTTTAAGGAAGGTACTCTTTTTTTTTTCCTTTAGATTCAAAGCAAGCTGAGATTTTCTCAGAACAGAAGAGTGAGCACAGCTTCATGATCAGAATGACTATGGTGCCGTTATTTTATTTTATTCTATTATTGAAAAGCTTCCAAGGTCATCCTTCACTGAAGTTTCCATAGCAGATCTCAAAGCTATAAAACCAAGAGGGGAATATATGATATTGACATTCAATTAAAATGACATTAACAGCAAAACCAGTAGCTAAAAGCAAAAAGTAAAAGCAGCAGTAAAATCAAACTAACAGACATAAAGTTATCAGCTAAAAGCTTGGGGGAGTAAAATCTCTTTCATGAACACCAAAAAGACAAGAAGGTCAACGCCAGGCCAATGGTGCTTTCACTGGAAATCTCTCTTGTGTGACCATTTTTTGCTCCACCACATCTCTAGGAGAAGCAGCATCTGTAGCAGAGTACTATTTTTCAAACTTGGCAACATTAAGATTACACGGCATGGACTTCAATTCCCATGCTGGGTGGCAAATTCTAGGAGTTGAAATCCACATATCTAAAAGTTGCCAGGTTTGAAACACATTGAAGTAGAGCTTCAGCAAAATCTACCAACTAAACCAGGAAACTTTCAAATATTCTAGTGGCAACACCTGATATATGATGCCAAGCTGGACTTGTATCAAAATTAATTGACTGATTGATTTAAATGGATACTGGCATGGCGCATATTCTGACCTTGTGTCTAGTTCTATTCTATTCTATTCTATTCTATTCTATTCTATTCTATTCTATTCTATTCTATTCTGGCTCGTGCAGTATACAGGTTCTTAATGGGAGGCAGGCTAACTACTAACTTCAACTATTCATTGAAGTCTGTGTCTGTCTTGTTTGGTTGCAGTGCCAAAGCAGACAGTTATAGAGGTGCAAATGACAGACTCAGTAATTCCTTTGCACAACTATATCAGCAGCTCCTTCGGCAGTCTGAGCTTTCTGGGTTGGCACAGGAAGAGCATTCTTTGTTCTGCCTTTTTGATGACATTTTTGATGGTAGGTGTCCATTTTAAATCTTGAGATATTATAGAACCCAGAAACTTGAAGGTCTCTACTGTTGATACTATGTTGTCTAGTATTGTAAGAGGTGGTAGAATAGTAGGTTTTCTCCTAAAATCTACTATCATTTCTACAGTTTTGAGTGTGTTCAGTTCAAGATTGTTCCGGCCACACCACTAGTTATTCAACCTCCCATCTGTATGCCAATTCGTCATTGTCTCGAATGAGGCCAATCACTGTTGTATCATCTGCAAACTTCAGTACTTTAACAGAGGGATCTTTTGAGATGCAGTCATTGGTATATAGAGAGAAGAGAAGTGGAGAGAGCACACAACCCTGGAAGGCCCTTTTACTAATTGTACAGATATCTGATGTGATTTTGCCTAGCTTCACTTGCTGCTTCCTGTCTGTTAGAAAGCTTATGATCCATTTACAGGCGTGGTCAGACATAGCTATCTGATTTAGTTTAGTGAGAAGAATATCTGGATTGATGGTATTGAATGCTGAGCTGAAATCTACAAAAAGGACCCTTGCTAGGTCTTTGGATATTCAAGATGTTGTAGGATGTAGTACAGAGCCATATGAATAGCATCATCTGCTGATCTATTTGCTCGGTAGGCAAATTGCAAGGGTTCTAACAGCGGATCCGTGATGGTTTTCAGGTGGGCCAGCACTAGCCTTTCAAAGGTTTTTATAACTACGGACGTCAGAGCACCTGGTCTGTAGTCATTCAGTTCTTTGAGGGGGGGTTTCTTTAGCACTGGGACGATAGTAGAGCATTTGAAGCAAGAAGGAACATAGCACATCTCTAGTGATTTGTTAAAGATGCGGGTGAAGATGGGGGCCAATTGGTCAGCACAAGCTTTCAAGCAAGAAGGAGTTATCTTGTCTGGGCCTGGTGCTTTTCCAGGCTTTTGTCTATGAAATAGACCTTGCACATCATTTTCTGTGATCACCAGAGGTGGAGGGCCCAAGGGGATGGGGGGTCAGTTGTAGGAGGTTTGGCTGGTGTTGGTGTATCTGAGATGGGGATGGTAGAGATAGGTGAGAGTGGTTTCCTCTCAAACCTGCAGTAAAACACATTCAGCTCATCTGCCAGTAGTCAATTTCTTTCAGTATGGAGGGAAGGTTTGCTGTAACCGGTGATATTTCTGAGAGTTTTCCAATAATAATAATAATAATAATAATAATAATAATAATAATAATAATAATAATAATAATAATAATAATAATAATAATAATAATAATAATAATAAAGTTGGAAGGGACTTTGGAGGTCATCTAGGCCAACCCCCTGCTCAGGTAGGAAACCCTATACCATTTCAGACAAATGGCTGTCCAGTCTCTTCTTAAAGATGGAACCTCCATGATCCTAGGCTTTTGGTTAGAACCTGAATCAACAAAAATATCAGTTCTAAATACTATAATATTTGTCAGATGAATAAAGAATGGGAATCAGAATTCATTATAGCCTGTTTTGAATTTTAGCCTATAATACCACAAATTCAACTTGGATTTTGAAAAAAAATTTCTTATTTACATGTAAATTAATTTCAGATTAAGGCTAATAATTAATAGACTTGTACAGCAACACTAGAAACATAACTGTATATCTCCCATTATTCAGTGGATTGAAAACCTAATGTCCCTCTGACTTCTGAACATATAGCTTACATATTTAAGAATGAATGATTAGGATGAAATATAGTCATTCTTTATTGAAACTTTTGTGTAACACTTTGTATGCATATATACATGCAAGGGAATGCCCTCCCTGTAAAAGAAGTTATCAGGGTTTTTTTTGGTACTGATGGAAACTATTTTAAACTTTAACTACAAGTTTCATTGCATCAAGTGATTTTCCTTCAATCTCCAGCAACAGAAGTTCTATGTAAGTTTAAGAACTTACGTTTAAAAAGAAAGTAGCAATATAATTATAGCAATATAATATAGCAAGCAAGAGACACCACACATCCCTCTTAGATTCTCTCTTTCTCTGGCTCTGTTTTCTTGTAGGAAGTCTCAGTTCCTCTTAGTTCTCCCTGTTAGCTTGCTCTGTTTGGAAGGATCAGAGGAAAAATTATTAAGTGTGCTATCCAAAAGGATGGAGAAACATGTCATACACACACATACATTATTTCTTCTATTTTCCCCACACTGTAAAGATGAAAATCTCAGAGATTAAGATTTTGTTTTTATTAGAGCATGTAATATCCTTTAAAAAGTTGATTTGCCCTTCTGAAATTTGAGCAAAGTTTAGCTCTTTAAGCGTAAGTTCTACACATATATGTATCCTCCAGCTAAACACTAGTTAGAAAGTTAGATTTTGGAAGAAGAATTCTCCCCAGCAAATAATAATAAAAATAATGATAAGATGAGGGAAAGTGCAGAAGAGATATCAATAAATTACAGCATCAGATCATTTTAAAATGCTCCCAATACAGAAACCATCAGAGTTACTGAAGCTATAACATTCTAATAGCTGCCACCTTTGAGTCTGAAAGTAATTTGTAGTTGTGCTGCTGCTGCAGGGGGAAAAAACACTTATATTATTTATTTGAAACATTTATACATTGCCTGTCTAACCATGGATCTCCAGATGATGTATAACATTAAAGTTTTTTCTGGAATGATCCCAAATTAAAATCCACAGGATATGACATAGCCAGAACCTCCATTGACTACGGGACAAAACAGTACAGAAGTGTGGCACCTTCTGTATTGCTGGAATTACATCTTATAAAAATTACAGCCAGCATGTTGGCTAGGATGAGAGGAAATTATGGACTCATCACATCTAGGGAATATCAAGTTGTAGATGAATACACTTTGCTGTGCTGCAACTGTAGGGGCCAGATATCACAGGAACCAATGGACTAATGTCCCACTAATGTTTGCAACTATTTTTTTATTACAAGCTCCATTTTCTGGTACCTGGTCTTGGTCAATCTTATTTTACCCTTGGACATGATCAATTTTCAGAGCTCTCGCTCTCTCTGCTCTCTCTCTCTTAGGCTTTTGGAAGTTAAATACAAAATAAGAAGTGGATGCATTGGCTTTATTGTCAAATAATAATAATAATAATAATAATAATAATAATAATAATAATAATAATAATAATAATAATAATAATGTTGGAAGGTACCTTAGAGGTCATCTAGTCCAACCCCCTGCAGGAAACCCTATACTATTTCGGACAAATGGCTGTCCAGTCTCTTCTTAAAAACTTCCAGTGTTGGAGCATTCACAACTTCTGGTGGCAGGTTGTTCCACTGGTTAATTGTTCTAACTGTCAGGAAGTTTCTCCTTAGTTCTAGGTTGCTTCTCTCCTTGATTAGTTTTCATCCGTTGCTTCTTGTCCTGCCTTCAGGCGCCTTGGAGAATAGCTTCACTCCCTCTTCTTTGTGGCAGACCATGCACCATCACTAAATTTGAACACAAGTTACTATTCCAGCCACCATTTCCGAGGAAAGGTTTGAGCAACAAAACCTATTGCGGAACAGTTGAGTTTTTCTAGTAAATCTGTAATCAATAGAATATTCTTCTGAGTTTGAGATCAATGGACTGCAGTTGATTGCAGAGTAAATCAGCAGACTACTGTATACATAACACCAAAAAACAGTTCTGGATAGGGATCTTGTCATGCAGGAGAACTGGGATATCATAAGCAATTGCTATGTCAATTTGTGAAATGTTGAACTGGGTAGGGGGAGAGAAACAACAAATGAAGCTCTTTTACAAAAGTGGAATCTGATATTGCCAAATCATAATGCACTAATGATTAATCAAAATGCTAACTTCAACTTGTTTAATGTTGTCACAACATTCATGCTATAGCACATCAAATTAAACACATTCTTTAAGATGGGAGCTCAAAAATTTGCATTCAGATTAATTATAATCACAGGGAACCCCACTACCATCCTTTTGTTTAAAAATGTTCAATGCCTTTAATTAATAATATTTAACAGAAATGGTTCGTTACTGTTGAAAGAACAGCTGAAAAAGTCACAAGAACATCAAATCCAGTTTGGTGTCACCTATACTGAATAATTTTGTATGGATTTGGTAGATATTTAGGACTTGCACTACCATGAAGCCAGCTGAAGCAATCTTGAAATGGGAATGAATTTGCTACTCTTACTTTCAGAGAGTAAGACAGATGCCTCTGGGATATCCTACCTCATATATTAAACTAATTTGGTTAGTTTTGGGTGCAACACACCTTCACTTTAGTTGGTGTATGATGCTATTTCCTTTTCTTTCACAGGCATCAAAATACTTCAAAATATCTCTGGAAACAGTTGTTTCTTCCTTCTTTCCACAATCCAGCTTTTATACGGACCAAGTTATTAATCTGTTCTTTGTCTGGCAAAACAGGATTTCAATACTTTCAAAATTAGTGAACTTTCAAAGGCATGCTAATAAAAGAAGGAAATGCAACCTAAGCATTTATTTCAGTGCAATTGTGGTTTACAAGAGTAATCCTAATTTCTGGGCCCAGCCTCTACATTATACAGTTACTACTTTGTCACACAATTTTTATTTCCACAAAACACCACACACATTCAGTCTTTATTGATTCATCTGTTTTTTTTTCTTATGGGCTCCTAATTATAAAATTAGTGAATGTCAAATGCACATCCATTTTACATTCACTAGACTGTAAATGAATATAATCACAGATTTATACTGCTTTAAACTGCAAGAGCCAGATCCACAATTATACCTTTTAGAGCAATAAATTTAGAAGAACGCTAACAAGCTTGGAAGTTTGCCCCAAACTAATCTATTTCCTCAAGTTATTCAGAAATTACCCTTAGTATTCAAGGTAGGAAACAATGTTTCAAGAGTTCCAATGTTGTTGTT
>NW_015386682.1:152937-166517 GCF_001527695.2 Protobothrops mucrosquamatus
GAAAGCTGAAAGAGGCCAGCGAAACTTGGGAAACTTCATCTCTGAGCCACCACTCAAGAGAAAGACTTTTCTGTCTCTCTCAAGTTAGCGTTTTAAAAAGGGAAAGGCCAGTTTCACTTTGCCCCTGTTCTTTTGCCTTCCATCCCAATGAAGCTTCTGGCTTCCCAGTTTGATGCCTGCCCCAACTAATGTGGTATAACAGCATGCACATAGGTCCATGGGGAGACAAGGGAAAGATCCATAGTCCACACAACCATCATGTAAAAAATGTATCAGCCGCAGAAGAAGGGGAGGTACACAAAGGGTTTCAGAAGAGACCTTACCTGGTTTTCTGGAGAGGGGAAAAGGGGAAAAAGTTTTTTAGATTTGCAAGAGTCTGATAATGTAACCTTACAATAAAGATAGAGTTAATACTTATAGTTGTGCTTCTTGTCTGGACTACCTCACAAGTAGGATAAGAGAATGAGAAGGAGGCATCTAATGAAAGTTAGATGCAAATTAATTGTATTTCATTATATTATCAATTGAACCAAGCTGGGCTTTTTTCTTTTCTTTCTTTTCTTTTTCATTTTCTTTTTCTTTTTTTCCCTTCTTTTTTTGATCCTTAGTCTTACTTGTAATATATGTATTACACTTGGAAGATTAGTTGCAACCTTAAACCTACAGAAATCATGAGATTTTGAAAATTTTCCCCATACAGTTCTCCATTTGTTCCTTTATCTTCTTCTACAAAAGAAGCAACCTGTATGAAACTAGAAATTTTTTTATGACAAGGAACTTAGCCTCCCAGGTATCTTTGAGGTAGCACAATGAGGTAGTTTTCCACTCACTAATTCCTGAGTAAGGGTGCAGGATGGAATTTTCCCTTTAATAAGTGGTGGTGGCAACAACAAGACAAGAGCAGTAGGGGCTATACAGGAATGACTTACTTACTCAGATTAAGGAAGTCAGAAGGCCCAATCTAAGCATCCTTTTGTAGAAGCACTCAACAAATCTTACATCTATAGGCATTTGGGCTGCGGCAGGACATTCAACAAAAAACTGTCTCCTATCCAATAGTATATTTGTTGCTCTCTTTACCTCCAAAACATCTGAATAACTCCCTGCCCCTTGCCAGCCAGCAAGGTGATCCATTGTTGGTTTAGTGTGCTTTTTCCTTGATACTTTTTCAAAGGGTTTTATTACAATGTATATATAATAGCCAGTATGGAAAATTGCATAAATAAGTTGTTCTGCCTTAATCCAAGAGGATATATCGAAGACCTTTTTTGCTATTGAGATCCATTATGGTAATGAGAACTGACAACACTGAAGATTCCTTTGGTTTCCCCAAAACTTGTTTTTAAATCAAATTAAATGTATCCCCTAATCAGCCTGTATCTTTCCCACATAACTGAGAATAAATAAAACCAGATTATAGATACTTGGATGAACCCTGCACTGCACATCTCATTGAATAAGAGTTCTATTAAAACTACAAGCTCTTAAGTTAACAAACATGTTGCTATGGCAATAGAGTAAGCTTGTAAAAACTATAGGCATTCATATTCATAGAAACTTCTGAAGCAAAACCAAATGTTGGATGCAACACCTGCACTCTTGCCAAGTTTGAACTAACACATAAATTACGGTAGAAATAAATGGGTGTGACTAATACAAGCACAGCACACTAAAGGAGGAAGGGAGGGGCAGGAAAAAAATGTAGCATATGCCTTGAAGGCAATATTCAGAGTTTGCAGGAGACGGGCATTTGAAGAGCATAATTCCCCTCCCCCCCCATTCACCTTTATACTCCATAACTGCATCGCACATTTCTCCCCCATAAATTGCACAACTGCCAGTTAATTATATTGCTGCAACCTGGGGAACAAGTGTTGCAACACTTTGTTTCTTTGTAATATTGGGAACATTAACTTTCACTGGAGCAGGAAATTTGGTTCCCTTTCGCTCATGCGGCTTCAATGGCAAATTGCCCCTTTCAGAAATGTTGCCAGCGTGGGTCAGAAGCACTATCCAACCTGCCATGAAGCCCAGCACTGGAGAATTATTGTCTAGATTTTTTAAAAAAAATTCTCTCCATTTTCAAAACTCCTGCCCTATGAACTTCGCTCCTGAGTCCCCAAGATCAAATGCCATCAAGAATCTGCAGAGCATTAAATGTGCCGTATCCAGCTCCAGCAAGTTCCTGCTAATTACTGTGGTCACACTTCCTAGTCCGACAATCCAATGATGGCTTTTCAGCCTCTCAAATAGAAGAGGTCACTTAGCTGTGTGATGTAGGTCATCATGTCCGCAGCTGCTGTTGGTCAGAAGAGGCTAGATGTTAGAACAGGAAGAGCAACCTCAGGGAAATTAACTGATACACCCAGGATGAGTCGTAAGATCACATTGGGGGCAGAGGGACAGGAGAAACAGGCATCCACGTAGGCTTCTACTTTATCCTATTACCCTTTGTTTTCCCCCGAAGGCTGTGCACGTTCTTAATAATAATAATAATAATAATAATAATAATAATAATAATAATAATAATAATAATAATAATAATAATAATAATAATAAAGTTGGAAGGGACCTTGGAGGTCTACAAATAGAAATAGAAAGACTGTGGCAAAAGCAAGCAAGGGTAGTACCAATAGTAATAGGTGCCTTGGGTGCAATCCCAAAACAACTAGAACACCACTTGAACACCATTGGCATTGACAAATTCGCTATTAGTCAATTGCAAAAGGCGGCCTTACTAGGAACTGCTTCCATCCTGTGACAATATCTGTAATACCATCAAACATCCACATCTGCCTATCCCAGGTCCTGGGTAAGGACTCGATAGGTAGACAAAACGCCAAATCCAGTCTGAACATCTGGCTGGCTGTGCGATGATCCATAATAATAATAAAGTTGGAAGGGACCTTGGAGGTCATCGTGTCTAACCCCCTGCTCAGGCAGGAAACCCTATACCATTTCGGACAAATGGCTGTCCAGTCTCTTCTTAAAAACTTCCAGTGTTGGAGCATTCACCGCTTCTGGAGGCAGGTTGTTCCACTGGTTAATTGTTCTAACTGTCAGGAAGTTTCTCCTTAGTTCTAGGTTGCTTCTCTCCTTGATTAGTTTCCATCAGTTGCTTCTTGTCCTGCCTTCAGGCGCTTTGGAGAATAGCTTGACTCCCTCTTCTTTGTGGCAGCCCCTGAGATATTGGAACACTGCTGTCATATCCCCCCCTCATCCTTCTCGTTTGGGATGCTACAATTTAAAGCCACGAGCAGGGCCTAGGGAAGATAAAAGAGAAGATGCTCTCCTTCCAATGCAGGGAGTCCTCTACTGACGACTACAATTAAGCCCAACACTTCTGTTGCTAAGTGAGACATTTATTGAGTGAGTCTTGCCCTGTTTTACGACCTTTCTTGCCACAGGTCTTAAGTGCAGTTGTCATGTTAGTAACACCGTTCTTAAGTGAATCTGGCTTCCCCATTGACTTTGCTTGTCAGAAGGTCACAAAAGGGGATCATGTGAGACCCCCCCCCCCCATGGGCACTGCAACCGTCATAAATATGAGCCAGTTGCCAAGCGTCTGAAGTTTGGTCACGTAACCCTGGGGGTGCTTGTGATGGATGTAAGTGTGAAAAAATGGTGGAAAAAAGTCACTTTTTTCAGTGCTGTTGTAACTTCGAACAGTCACTAAGCAAACAGCTATAAGTCAAGGATTACCTGTATCTACTTGTAGAAGACAAAAGTACCTGCAGCTGAATTTTATTTCACTAATGGCGATGGAAGAGCATCGCTTTCACAGTGTGGATAAAAGACCCATTGCCATTTCTCTGCCTTCCAAAACCATATTGCCATCCTCTTGTCTTCTGTTTCCTGCCTTAAGAGGAAGTTCTCACGATCAGTTACGATGAATATAAGGCACTGCGAGGTTGTGTCTCCTGCCAGGTTGGGAGCAGGGGAGGTTCACTTTTGTGCCAAGCACAGCTCCTCAGTAATTGGGGCCGAAGTCCAGATATGCGGGATTTCAGCTCCCATCGGCATCAGCCAACGTGGCAATGATAAGAATTATGAATTGCGGTGTCAGCAGAGCACCAGGTTTGTCAATCCTTGAACTTGAAGATGTTCACTGGCATAACCAGTGCTCCGAAAAAGCTAATTTTCTATCAGTTTTCCCGGAGTGATTATGCATGAGTTCACACAATTAAAAAAATCCATCAGGAGATAATAGTATAGGACACAAGTTTTAGTTTGACTGTTTTCTTTCCACAAATGACATGCATTCTGTTCTCAGGAATAAAAATGTAAGAGACTTTTTTTTTTTAGAAGAGAAACTTCCACACTTCTGCTAATTAGGAGAAGTTTGTTCCATGACCGAATCACACACATATCACTGTCATCCAAATCAATCCTTCTTTCTGTGCTGTTTCCCCTAATCTATGCTCACATCCATCTGAACTTGTTCTCAGTCTCATGAAAATTCTTCCACTGTAAAAACAGGGGAAGGGAACTAACCATAGAAGGCATGCCATAGCCAAAGCCATGCCAGGCTCAGTCCCAACAAAGGGGAAGGGAGGGAGCCTTTCCAGATGAATGAATACACACACACACACACACACACTTTCAGACTATTTCCCTCCTTTCGTCTGAATTCCTTCAGCCTGATTACAATGGTGGAATTAATTTAAACCAATACTAGGATTTTTTGAAAAATTGCTGCCTGTTAGGAGGCTCTGCAATCAAAGTCTTTTTTCAATCTTCCTCTCTCCCCCTTTCTTTCACACCAGACACACACACACACACACACAGGAGAGAGAGAGAGAGAGAGAGAGAGAGAGAGAGAGAGAGAGAGAGAGAGAGAGAGAGAGAGAGAGAGAGAGAGAGAGAGGAGAGAAGAGACTTTTTTTCTCTACTGTCCTTAGAGGACTGGGGCATGTAGGGCAGGTGAGGTTGGGTATTCCTTTCCAAAATTAAACATAGAACATATAATAATAGAGTTGGAAGGAACCTAGTCCAACCCCTTTTTTCAGACAAAGTCTTTTTTTGAAAGCCTCCAGTGATGGAGCACTCACAACTTCTGAAGGCAAGTTGTTCCATCGGTTGGTTGCGCTCATTGAACAATGGGCTCTACTCTCAATGAAGGAAATCCCAAATATTCTGTGGCCCAGAGACATCCTTCCAGATATCATCTGATGGCAGCCTTCATATTTGCTGCAATTCTATACTCTTATCTTTCGTATACAAATTTATCCCAAAATCAAACAGTCTATCCAAGTTATGTTCTGTAATCTGGTCTGCTCATTTAAGATGTTGATGGACTTTCTTCTGCTCTTTTGTGGCACATTTTTCTGGTCAATATTTGCAGCGTGCTCTGCTTGTTACAAGTCTTATATTAAGCTACTCAACTACCATATGATATTGTCAAATTCCAAACCAGCTTTGTGCATACAAACATTTTAAAGACAATTTGCATTTGCCAATCCAGGCAACTTCACAGATATTTCTCTGATTCACTATGAGTCTTATCAAAAATAACCACAGTTCCAGCATTTTAGCAATAATTTTGAAACATATACTGCTGCTTTTATGTCTTGAACTCAACATCTAATCCAAAATGGAACAATCAAAGTCTTTGATCCACTTCTAATGATTATTCATCTTCTGTTTAAAACAATAAAATAAACATTTAGAAACATATGAGACTGTGTCTTACCCAATTACCTTTACTATAACCCTGGATTCATATCAGTTAAATGATAGTATCCTAGCTAAACTGTAGATTTTGTGCCACTGGCCAACTTTTGACTCTGAGTTGAACTTTGTTGCTAATTAGTCAATTTCTTAGGGGGAGTTGTGCAAATTTTGTTTTCTTCTAATTTTAATGAGAGATGTGGGTATTCTGAACTTCTGACAGATGGCTCCTTACCTGAAAAGGTTGGGTTTGTTTTTTCATAAGACCAGAACAAATCCATATTATCCCTTCAATTTATTTAGAATTTTCACGACTAGAATGCTGTGTTCAGCTAAAGTACTTTATGCCTAAAATCTCAGTCGTATAATTAATTTAATTCAACTGGGATATGAGTATAATGTGGTAGGTAAATTGGCTTGAGAACCCTAAACAAAGGATTATAAATAGAATTAGATGGTGCTTCAGGGTTTCAACTAAGTTCTGTCTTGTTCATTAAAAAAGAAAGAAAAGAAACTATATAAAGCTGGATAATTAAACAAGCTTGATAAACTGGCACAACAGGGATTCTTATGCTTAGACAATCATTAGAATTACAATTGGATGGGCGTGGGGAGGGGTGCTTCTATTTTTGCAATGCTTTACAAGAAAGATTCCCTTAAGCCCTGCAAAGAAAACATTATTCAGAGCCATTTCACACACGTCACAACAGCTAACATGTTTTTTTTAACTATCATTTTTCTTCAACAGCAAGAAATGGCATCACTCCATGACCATCTACTTGCCATGAACAGAGGATTCCCAACACATATTCTACACTTACAATACACATTTCCCTTTCAGACCTATGTTAGGCCCATGCATAAATCATTTAACAGATTATGAATATCGCTGATATAAAAGAGAAACACAGGAACATGTGGGTGGCCCTTGAGGCAGAATCTGACAACTGAGAGGCATGGCTCAAAAATAAGAAACAACTGTGCAGAAACAGAAAACTGGAAGCACACTCAAGTTGTTGGCCTTAGGGTGACAAAATCAAGAAGACAATCCTGATTACACAACAAATCAAATGTATGTAATCTCTATCTCTATCTCTATCTGTCTATCTTTAATGTATTGGCCACAACTGTTTTAAATCACTTGCTTAATGTCTGACCTACATTCCTGTACTGTTTAACAGTTGCTGTTACTGAAAGCCAGACTGGCCGTCTCCAAGCTGATAATGAGGTTTGGGGCGGGAAACTGTTACTTTAAACCTATTGGTTGCCACCTAGAGGCTAAATGTATAAATAGCTGTGCAGCAGTCTTTAGGGCTGCTTCTGTTCTGAGTTAATAAACTTGTTTACTGTTTCAACACTGCCTCATTCAATGCCTAAAGAACCGAAGATATAATACTATCTATCTATCTATCTATCTATCTATCTATCTATCTATCTATCTATCTATCTATCTATCTATCTATCTATCTATCTATCTATCTATCTATCTATCTATCTATCTATCTATCTATCTATCTATCTATAACCAACCCTAAAGTTAGATATGACTGGACAGGGAAAACCTCCACCTTTTTTGTCTTTCTCTCTGTCTATCTATCTATCCATCCGTCTATCTCCACACTTTCATTCTTTAAAGGAAACTGTTCCCATGTTATAGATAAGAAACACTTAGTTCTGGTTGCTAGTGCAAGATTAGACAAAGAATCTCTGGCACAGTCTTTTTAAATTCGGGGCTTTCCCCTCACCATTGGGCAAACACACCCTTCTCACAAACAGATATACAAAGAAATAAAATTCTAATTAATTCTGAACAGCTGCAGTCTCTTCCCTGTCAACATAATTTTGGCAATGCTGACCTCTGAAAACATGACTCAGCAGAGTTTTTAGTACTAACACGTATTGATTATTGAAAATGCATCTAGGAGGTCATCTTGTACCTAAGGCTGGTCTTAATGAAAGTTTTAGGCTAGACGTAACTCACAAGTTTTCACATGACCAGCATCAAAACTTTGTCAAACTGAGGTTTTTCTTTAAAAAAAAAAAAAAAAAAAAGAATAGTTGAAGGACAAGGCTCTCGTGGTACATTCAAGGCAAATACAATAGCACTTAGACTTATATACTGCTTCACAGTGCTTTACAGCCTTTTCTAAGTGGTTTACAGAGTCAGCATGTTACCCCCAATAATCTGGGTCCTCATTTTGCCGACCTTGGAAGGATGGAAGACAGTCAACCTTGAGCCGCTGAGAACCGAACTGCTGGCAGTCGGCAGAATTAGCCTGCAATACTGCATTCTAACCACTGTGCCACCAAGGCTCATTACAATGAACAAAGGCAGCTGTGCTTACTCTTTCCTCCATGAAATTTTGGGCAACCCATATTGACAATTATAGCATTTGCAGAAGCTTAATCCTACTATGGCCAAAATTTCCATGTAAAATGGTTCTCAAAATAACTGACCCTGCAGTGTATATAGAAATTGCCTTAGTATTCTGAATCAGGCTTCTGGATTGCCCTAGCCTAGCCCTCTGCAAAGGCTATGATTTTCAACATGGGTTGCCCAAAATTTTATGGAAGAAAGAATGAGCACTGCTTCCTTGGTCTACTTTGAGTTATATGCTTCCCTAGGATGACAAAATGGCATTATGGGAGACATATAAATTAAATAAATAAATTAATAAGATTTGGAGCTGGTGTGTGTGTTTTTTAAATTGTACTTGGGAGATGCTGATAATTGAACAAACATATTCCCACTGCCGAGCATATGCTCTGATTCTGCCACTAAATTAAAAGCCATCCCGGTGTGAAGATCTTGTTGATGTGATTGTGGTATTGGTATGTCTGCCTTTATATAATCCTCCCTAATAACCAAGATAGTTAGATACTGGTCTATGCAGAACAGAGTCACTTGACTAGAAGAATTTATCCACATTAATTCAGCATTTCTTTTCAAACTGCTTTGGTCATGAAGATACACAAATTTCTGAATGTTTGTTTGTCAGCTAATCCATACCTCATTCTGACTCTCCTTTTAAATAAAATATTCCTCTGCCACTAATGCAGTCTTATAGTTTATTACCATATGGTAAAGATTAACATTCTTCTCAACCCACAGTTAATATAATATTGGATAAAGCAAGATAAATCTATTAGAATTCATGGCAAAATGAATGATTTTTACACCAGAATTTAATACATTTATCTTATTTTTGCATGTATCATGTCAAACCATGATGCTTCCTATCAAGCGGCCTGGTTATCAATCATTTTTAATAGCAGTCATCAATATTACAAAAATTCTGAATAAGCTTTTAATCTAAATCTTTTGGATATATCAAAATCAATTCTTATTTTAAAAAGTATCCTTTATACTAGAAAATGTAAATGCTTTTAGAAACATCTGAGATGTACATAATTCATAATAAATGCATTCATATTTTATATCTTCATAGCAGTTGGCAATAATAAGGAAAATTGTAACTCAAGAAAAAAAAACAGGATGTCTTTGGCAATAGACTGCATACAGATGTTTCCCACTGTTATTTTAGGTTGGTTCTGGATTAGAACTAAGGTGATCATCTGAGTTCCTTGCTTCAGGCTAAGGGCCATCCCATCTTTACTGAAACAATACAGATAAGCATCATTGACACCAGCTTTATATGTTACAACCACCATCTGTCACATCAAAACAAGAGGAAGCTCAAAATACTAGAAGAATATTGGTCACTAAAGTGTAAAACACTTCCCCTGTTGCAAATAACTATGTTCCTCCCACATGTACAGGGAATTCATGATGTCATCCCCTGATAATTATGTTCAACATTTGCCAGATATGTACTGTAGAAACTCCTGAACAATGATCTTTGAGATAACTGCCACTCACAAAGTATTTGCCTTCCAAAATTTGTAAAGTTGAAGATTATTGTTTGTCGCACAGTCAGCCAGATGTTCAGACTGGATTTGGCATTTTTGTCTACCTATCAGGTCCTTTCCAAGGACCTGGGATAGGCAGATGTGTACGTTTGATACTTTTTCTATTTTATGGTCCCATCAGTTCTTGCTTGCAGGCAAATGATATTTCTTGCAGATCTTCTAATGCACCATTGTTGTTACTTTGTCATGCTGTTGCTTGTAGTCAGTCTGTGAGATCTTCTTGCAGCAGCTTACCAGGTGGTCCACTGTTTCTTCAGCTTCTTTGCACAGGTGGCACTTCCTATCTGTTGCTCTCTTCTCAATTCTGGTTTTGAATGCATTTGTTCTTAAGGCTTGGTCTTGTGCAGTCAGAATTAGCCCCTCAGTCTCTTTCTTCAACTTTCCTGCTCTTAGCCACTGCCAGGCATTATTATCTGTTTTTCCTGATTATTGTTATTGTTGTTGTATGGCAGGCATGTCAAACTGCCGACCCATGGGCCAGATGTGTCATGCCAAAACTGCACCCACCCCATTGCCNCCCCCCCCCTCTATCCACTGGAACTGTCTCTCAAACAGGCTTTGTGCAGGAGGTGGCAGATTCAGAGCCAGCAGGAATCTGACCTCCTGCACAAAGCACCAGCTTGTCTCCCTACTGAAGTGGTGCCTATTTATCTACTTGCATAAAATATGCTTTTGAATTGCTAGGTGGGCAGAAGCTAAGACAAGTGACAGGAACTCACCCCGTCACACAGTGCTAGGGCTCAAACCACTGGCACGAAGACCATCTCCAGCAATCATTAAGCCACTGAGCTACCACACCTCCTAAAGCTGGAGATGATTCATGCAATCAATCATTTGGTCTTTTTGAAATGCTTTTAAGGGATTTTCTTATTTGAGAATAAGAGATGCAAATCAGTATGGCTCAGTTGGAAAAGGGGTGGTAAACTATAAGGACAGTAAGTGAACAACACAAATAAGCTGAGCAAGTATGGTTGAAAGAGAAGAGAAAGCACCAAACGTGGGAACAATAGGAGGAATGCAAACAATGGTTTAAAAAAATCACTGTATTGCACAGGAGTTACCTTCCAAGTTCCATTTTCACAGTCCACAGTGGCTTCTTTTACCATGATAGCTAAAAACTGATGCCAGTTTCCTGCCACTTGGTGAATAAGAAAAGTGTGCTAACTTTACTTTTAGTTTTGAAATAAACACACTACAATTAAAAACAATGAAAATTCCCCCCCCCCTTAAATCCATATCACCCACACGTGATGTGACCTCCAAACATCTTGGAGCCCTCTGACACTTGCCCCAAAAGCAGGAATATACAAATCAGTGGATTTCCACACCTGTCAGAATCCAATTATATTTCATTTCTATCTACCTACTCTGATATAAAACCAATTCTTACTCTCTTCTGGATTCTGTCATACTACGAAAGGGGAGGAGGGTAAGCGTGGGGGTTTTATGACCCTCACTTCCTCCATTAACTACAAAGTAACCGTTGGTTGATTCTCTTCGAGAGTACTAAGCATAACAATGCGGCCATTCCCCTTTCATCTTACTCCCTCTGAATTTCTCCCCTTTGCCGGCAGCGAGGGAAAAGGGGGGGATGCAACGCCTGGGATCTGGGAAAAGAGAGAATGAGTGATCGTGCCGACAGAGCAGACTGACGATATATTTCCTGGACTTAACAACTAGATATCTGCTGAATTGAATCGCCAGGAAGAACTGTGGGGTAGGGCTGCTTGGGAACACTTTAAAACATTGAATGGTGGGGGGGATCCCCCAGATCCTGTCTAGCATGCCTGTAATCAGTTTCTCTTAATAAAAATTCCTGTTGGAAGAGACGTTCCAAGAGTTCTGTTTTCTTAAGATGTAAATTGAGGTGGATCTTTACAACACCATTAGGTGGCCCTTCACAGGTGCCTTCTCCATTGCCTGTATTGATGTTATAGCTGAACCAACTTTATTAGACTTCATAATATTTTGGATTAATGTATTTTACTACATTTGTATTTATATTTTAGGTATCATTTCATTTATTTATTTATTTATTTTATTTTATTTATTTATTTATTTTTTTGATTTATATCCCGCCCTTCTCCCAACGGGACTCAGGGCGGCTCACAACATATTAAAAAACATAAACCCATTTACAACCCCACCCAAGTAAAACCAATTAAAACCAAATATTTAACCTTTTACTGTAGGAAGAGCGTGTAAGCTGCTCAGAGTCCTACTGGATTAGAGCAGCAAACAAGTCCTAGTAAACAAATAAATACTTGTTGCTGGGCAGCCAACATCTACCTTTCAGAAGATGTCCTCTGCAAAGGGCAGAACCTTTGAAGAAATTAGCTTCTTTCTATAAGGTCCTTCAAGAAACATCAGCCATAGAGAGAGGTAGTCCTTGACTTACAACAGTCCAGATTTGCAATAACTTTGGAAAGGGTGTTTTATGATCTATCACAAAATATTGCACCACCCCGTGGTCATGTGATAGCAATATGGGTGCTTGGCAACCTGTTTGCACTAATGACCAGTTCCTAAGCACCTCAGATTATGTGATTGCCATCTGTAATCTTCTCTGCCAGCTTCCCCAGAAAGTCAATGGGGAAGTCAGAAGGAAGTCAGTTGCAAGCTGCTGCTGAGGGGCTCCCTCTTGTCTCTGGGGTCTGGCTGCCTGAAAGAACTGCCTGCTAAGGGGAGCTGAACTCCTCTGGTGGAATAAAGAAATGGAGCACAGATCCAGAAATTTCCACATATAGAGGTAAGTTGAATTTAGCAGGCAGCTCTTTCACTACTTCTGCTTAACAAGCTGGGAGATTGCTTAATGACTGCAACCAGGAATGCCCGGATTGCATCCACTGAATTAATCATGTGGACATCTCATTTAATGATTGCTTCACTCAATGACCAAGATTCCTGTCCCAATTCGCCATAAATCAAGAACTACCTGTATAACCAAGGGGAGACAATCTCAAACACAGTGAGGTGGTTATTGTATAAGGAAGATATTGTCTCTGTGTGGTGAGTTTTTTAAAAATAGAGAATTATAAGCTAGCCAATCACATTTTAATCTAGCACAGTGATGGCGAACCTTTTAGACACCGAGTGCCCAAAACCCACCCTGCCCTCTGCTCTACTCCCACTCTGCCCCCCACCCACCTACTGCCTCCACAACCCGCCGCAGCAAATCGCCCAGGCAGCCCTGCAGCGCCATGGCGGCCACACCCTCCGCCCATGCCCTGCAGCAGCATCTGCGCACAACAGGGCGTGATGGCGAGTCTTGTCCTGGATGCCCGGATGCCATGTGGCTGCGCTGCTCCGTGCAGGCCGTGCCAGGGGTGACTCTCCTCTGGGGGGCTGCTGGTGAGGAGGGGGCTGTGGGGGGAGACAGAACTGGGGCAACGGCATGCGTGCCCACAGAGAGGGCTCTGAGTGGCATGTGTGCCATAGTTTCACCACCACTGATCTAACAGATCCCAACCTGTTTGATTGGTTTAAGTTTCAGTATGTCACACTAGCTCAGAAAACTAAATATGCCATGGTATTTGTGTCCACTGATGCTTTTTGATGCACAATCTATGATGCAACATTGTATTTGTCCTTGAAGTTTCCTTCTTGCTGATTAAGGCTGATGCGCAAACCCTCTCTATGCAGGTTTGGTGTCAAGTTTAGGTAAATAAGATGTGACTTTCCTGGGAAGAAAATCCAAAGGAGGATGGGGAGAAAAGTTCACTTAAAGGATGTAGTCTCCTCAGAGTTTCAAATGGTGAAGTATGGATGGGAACCTTTATCCAATCTTTTAGAATTATAATTGTATGATTGTTTTTCTTTGTGGAAAATATAATTAGCTTGAATGTTTGTGGCATAAATTGCATCACCACATAAATCCTCTGAGCTTCCCTTTTGGCTTGCTCTTTTCAAAATTCTGTACTTGGACATGTATGGAACCACAGGAAGTCTGTCATAGATTTTTCTTCCTGTCATGAATCAGT
>NW_015386682.1:167592-186987 GCF_001527695.2 Protobothrops mucrosquamatus
AATCTTTTAGAATTATAATTGTATGATTGTTTTTCTTTGTGGAAAATATAATTAGCTTGAATGTTTGTGGCATAAATTGCATCACCACATAAATCCTCTGAGCTTCCCTTTTGGCTTGCTCTTTTCAAAATTCTGTACTTGGACATGTATGGAACCACAGGAAGTCTGTCATAGATTTTTCTTCCTGTCATGAATCAGTCTTATGGTTGCTTCTGTTTCTAAGGTCTGGACTGTTTCCTTAGAATCCAAGTATTTTCATTTCATGCTTAAAAGTCCTCAAATTATGTCTTTAAAAAAAAATCAACTTACAATATTTCTTTTCTTTAACTTCAGTACTGTATTCCAAATTTCCATTCTTTGAAATTGTACTCTTAAATGCTTTGCTTATGATATCCTGCCTCGTAAATGTGAAAGATATAAGAATATGAATTGGTTTTATGGTATATTTCTTATTACCATATTCTGAAACTAATTCACTCAATAAAACAGGAAGCCTTCAGTTATGTGCACCCCAACATATTAATTATCACATATGATTTTTCCTTTAAAGGAAACCCTTTGTTCCTCTGTATTGAAGATAGGCAACTGTCCAGATCCAGCAGATTTTAATAAGGGGAACAACAGTTTGAAACAAACCCGGATATGTCTTAAAATGCTTTCCTGTTAGCTGAAGCCAATGTCAGCTCTGGAATTATTGTGGCACTTAAATTGAAACTTTTGCATATTATTCTTTAACTCCCTTTCCAAACTGAGAGAACAGTCCTTTATTTTTATTCATTTGAAACAATACTAGGGGGTGTGCATCTTGTAAGAGCTTCAGTTCACCAATCTGATGTGGTCAGAAATACTTTAATAAGTGTGAGAAAAGAAAGCATCATGTTTCAAATTCAGAGAAGGACATCCTCGTGATTTAAGAATATATATCTATGTATGTATATATATATATACATGTATGTATGTATATGAAATTTTTAAGCTGCCCATCTCCCCTACAAGGTGACTCTGGGCAGCTGTATGTATGTATGTATGTATGTATGTACGTATGTATGTATGTATGTATGTATTGAATTTATGCAACTCATGATCTCCTACTTTTTAGTCTGATGCTTTAAACCCTGCACCAAACTGGCTCCATGATCATAAATATGCACAGGTAAAACAAGTATTATTTGGAAGAAAGCTAGTGTTAAGACTGCCTTTTCACTGATATCTGCAGAAATGGAACTCACTTGTTCCATCAGTGTTTGGTTTTGGCTTTCAGCACATTGTAGCTCATAAACCAGGGGTTATGGTTTATCATTTTGTGTAATCACAGGCTCTTGTGGCTTATTAAATAAATCATCACTAAAACCATAGCTTTGTATGATGATTGAACCCTGGCAAAATCCGTGTTCTACGGTGGAGCACTGAGCCTTGCTTCTCAACTCAGCCACAGGTTTGCCATCTCAGCAAGAGAATCAGGCCTGTCTTCTTCAAAGGGAGAAAAGAAACAGTGCTGCCTTCTAGTCTTTCCACTGAGCTGTCTCTTACAGTGTTATCTCGCCTCCTAGGGGAACAGGCCCTGCAGTACAACAGGATGGGAAGACGACAGGCCGAAAACTGCAGTGCTCTGAAGATGGCAAGTCAAGATTCTGTGGCAAAAACCAGGGCTTTTTTTCTCATAGAATGCCCAGAACGGAGTTCCGGCATCTTTTTGGGATGGAACCTTGTAGGGTAGGCAAGGCGGGTTGTATGACGTGTGTGAGTTCTGGCACCTTTTTTTTTTTTTTAGAAAAAAAGCACTGGCAAAAACAGAGGAGAGGCTGGCTTCACCTTCCCATTAAGAGCTTTTGATTCTACATTGAGGCCATTGGCAGACATAGCCATGGTTTCTAACACTATTATGGTTTGCTAAATTCTGACTAGGACTAAACTATGTGTATGGACAGCATGGGCTGTAATCTACATTCTACAAAACTGATCCAATGAAGGTTGGTTGGTTGGTTGGTAGAGAGAGGGATGTTTTTCAACTTCCAGTCTATCATTGAGAGGGAGTGACTGACCCCAAATCACCCAACTGGCTTTTGTGCCTAAGGAAGAACTAGGTCTTCCTGCTCCTAATCCAGCAACTTGATCAATGCGCCATCTTGGCTCTCATATTGTCACAAGGTATTCCTGATCGGTGCTCTTTCTTTATTTTAACCCTTGCTTCTTCATCAAGAAATAAAACATAAAGAGGAATGTCTCAGGAATACTTCTTAATTCAAAGATCTCTTTCTTTCCCATTTCCTGTAAGACTTGTTTCCTGAAACTTAAAATAGACTCAAAAATTGCTAACAAATATAATTCATACTTTACAATTCATTACAGATCAAAGAGTGTGGAGACATAGGATTGTCCCAACATCTTTGCCTGTCCTGTTATTAAAAAAAACCTCTTCCCTTCTCTTTCATACAAACCCTGGCATCTTAAACATGGAAACCAAATTAAAAATAAAATATTATATTATTTATAATATCTTTTACAGAAGCAAGTTCTTGTAGCCATGCCAGGGCCTCCATAGGGCAGGCATATTCAACACTGTCAGAATGAGAACCATATGCACGATATGATATGGGTGAAATGGTACTCGGAGAGCATAGATATTTATTTACAATTTATTGCACAGAAAAAATGTAAAAATAAGCACAGAGTCAACTTATTCCTAAGCTAAAATGTAAAATTAGTTTCATATTATGAAGTCTTTCATCTTGGCTTTAATACATCAATACCAAATTCCACCCCTAAGAACTTTGATAGAAGTTTTAGAGAGAAACTGCTTCTCCATCAACATTATACACAGTAGTCCTCCCTATCCTGGGCATTTCCAGGGATGTGGCTTTCAATTCCAGAATTCTCCACAATGGCCATTCTGGCTAGGGAATTCTGGGAGATGGTCCAGGATGGAGAAGGCTGCCATGAAATATTACAGCATAGCATAAGAGGAGCTGCATCTCTTATTTTTAAACTCACATCTATGTAAAAAAAACCACAGAAAGCAAGTTAGGGATTCTAATATTAAAGTAAAGACTGCTGAACTCTTCCTCTGAGTGTGCTTTCTCGCATGCTTTTTTTTCCCCCTTATGGTCATTTGTGCACTGGAAAAACTCACAAGAAAAAGGAAAAAACCTCCCTTCTGCTTCTGCTTTGGATTGTGGCTATTTGTAGCTCATCACAAGTAAACACTCAACGGATTAGGGACTTCCTGTATTTGTTAAAGCCTAACTAAAGATTCTTGCAAGCTACGCTGGATGGTTGTGTGTACCTGGCCTGATTCTGTGATCAATAATTCCACATGGATACTAGGAAATCATCCTCAACAGGTACTGATCCTTTGTCAATCTTGGAAAAGCTACACACGGTTGACCTTCCTTAATATTGGATAGGAGGCCACCAGAAAGTCTCAGGGTTAGTGGTGCGATTATTTCACTTACTGGAACCCATAGGTGGCCATTTTGTGTTTCGCATATGAATGCTTTGTTTTGTTACTGTTATTTATATTATTATTTCTAAACCTGTTCACCACCCAGAGCCCCCTTGGTGAGATGAGTGGCCTTAGAAATAGTTATAAATAAATAAAATTATAACTGAGAAAATTAATTTTAAAAAATCTTCTGAAAAGAAGGTACTGATAAAGCATTCCTGCATTGTTGCCCAAAAGCCCTATATGGATATGGGCCAGTTCAGCAGGTTCTTTTAATAATTATTTTTTTCCCAATTGATGCCTGGATATATCCTAAATAAACTAACCTACCCCAGTCCAAATCATAAAAGTGTCGTGTCATTAAATTTAGTCTTTGCAACGAAGTAAGAAACTACAGCGTACTTCGTTTTTAATCTATATGTATTCATACTCCTGTTGATATTCAAATATATAGTATTCACATGCAGGTGAGAAAATGACCACAAGATGTCGCTCTCACCCAATTCTTGAGGAATTCTCCTCCCACTCATAAAAATAAGCTGAAGCATAAACAAGGTATATACTTAGACTCAAAAAAACACTTTAAATTCATGCAATATGGTTATTTTAATGCAGAAAATGTCAGAGATTTTGTATAATTTTATTTTCCTTCCTTAGAAATTGCTAAGAATCACCTTCTATAGAATAAATGCTGTTTGCAAAGTTACCTTGCAAAGTTCACTCCTCAATATATTTTTAAAAGGGTAATATATTTAACTGCAATCTATATGAAGACATTAAGTCATATGCCTAAAGGACTCGTTTTTAGAAATATATGCAAATTCCTTCAATTATTCTGCTTTTTGTATTAATCCATTCCACAACTAACTTCTCAAAAGAAAGTCTTGCCCACCTTAAATAGAACAGACCTAAACATTAGTTTCCTTATACTCAGGATGGCAAAGGACAAATGCTCTCTTGACATCAATAAAGCCACCTCAGATAATGAGATCTGAAACAAAACCATTGCCAGGAATATAAAAAGTAAAGCAAAACAGCAAATGTTCCAAAAGTTCTAGAACATGCTCTGATCCTATAAAACAGGGCTGGGTGGCCATTTTGAACTGAACACTGCACTTAAGTCTTTGAACTGAAGGCTAGAGATCACATTCCCAAACACCAAAGGTCCAGGACAAAGGCATAGCTTGGATCATGTCAAAAATTAAATTTGATCAAATTCAAATGTAATTTACATTTACGTCATTGAGTAGTGGTGATGTGATTGCTCTCCATATACTGAAGAATTTTCCCATTGTTTTCAACTATAAAATTAGGATTGAAGAACAACACTGGGGAGATCATGGAGAACAACATGGAGAAGAGTATGCACCTCCAGGGATGTTGGAAAAGTTGCTTTCAACCTGTCACTTCCAGGAAACACAAAGAGTCCAAATACTTCTCAAAACTATCATAACAATGTGCAGAAACTGCACATATGGACATTTTCTACCAGCACTGAATCAGATGTTCATTTAACAGAACCACCTTATTTGATTGTTGGCTTAGATCAGAACTGCATAAATCTCTAAAGCAGAGACACTGAAAACTGGCCTACTAAAAACTGGATAAGATGCTTGCGCTCGATAGTGAAGAAGTTACTTAATCTTGCAGATCTTGGCAGTATAGCCCAATCAATTTTTAATGTCTTTGGTAGGGATGGGTGGAGTCTTCCAGATGTTGCTGGATACCAAGTCCTACTACCCCTAAACATCATGGCCAATGTCTTAAGGAAGGTAGAAGCTGCCCTTTGACTACTGGCAGAAATCCAAAAAGGAAATTTGGTATAACAGAACATGAAGTATTAATTTTAGGTCTTAAGAGAATGTTTTGAGAAAGATATCTCTGTTAACAATTAAAAAAAACCTATACAACTATTCCATCTTTGTCTTCTTAGCCTATTTTTTCTGGTAAGAAAAAGAATGGAAGACCTGATGAGAAACTATAGAAAGGGTTTAGCAGAAGGCAGTCCTGACTTCTGTTAAATCACAATCCATATTGTGCCCAAATAATCTCTATTCATCCTTAGCAGGATCACAGATGGTAAACAAGCATGAATGTGCTTCCATCCATGTCTGACTCACACAAACACTTTCCAAGGTTTTCAGGAAGCCCTGTGCTTACAGTATACTGGAACCGTATGGGACATCTCTTACATTTGATGTGCAGTTTCCTCTGTGCCTGATAGGTGTATTGTCTGAATCTTCCATAACATTTGGAGAATAAGATAAAGCAAGTTAATACTGACAGCATTGTCTGAAACAGAAAAACAGAATCTGCAACTCCAAAGATGCCTAAAACATGCTGCTGAACTACACTTTTCAATGTGACAAAAGGAGAATATTATTAAACACATGGGGAATATTCATGTATTTAAATAACTGCTGATTTAATTAATTCTGATTAAATACTTATATCAACTTTAGTTATACCCCTACTTCATTGTCTCAGAGGTGCCCCGTTCTTGGGGTGCAACCTTAAAATACTGAAAGGCCTACGGTATTTTAGTATTAGTACAGTATTACAAATCTTCCATCAAAAATCTGCACTTGTATAGACTCTAGACTAGAGGATGTTGATATTTTATCTGAGAAAGGCAACTTGTTTAAGAATCTACCAATATTGTAGCAATGACTACTTAAATCTCTGCTATATAGGATAATAATAATAATAATAATAATAATAATAATAATAATAATAATAATAAATAAAAATAGTAATAATAGTAGTAGTAGTAATAGTAATAGTAGTAATAATAATAATAAAGTTGGAAGGGACCTTGGAGGTCATCTAGTCCAACCTCCTGCTCAGACAGGAAATAGTAATAGTAATAAAATAAAATTAATAATAATAATAATAAAATAATAAAAAATAATAGTCTCATTTATAGTAAATGCTTCTATCTACTCCTGCATACTTTCTAAAGAGGTTAACTGGTATGTGTTATCAAAACCTGTTAAACAAACAAATAAAAAAAAACAGATGCCAGGAACACGTTTCTTAAGTGAAAGTGTTCTCACAAGAGCAGAGAGAAAGGACTTCTCTCCATATAATTATATCCAGTCAGATTTAAACTCTCGCAGAAAGACAGATCCCTGAAGACTAACCTCTTCAATGAAAGCACTTTTCTGCTAATGCAACTCTGTTCTGTTAATGCACGGTCCTGAATTAATTGTTTTGAAGAGACTTTTTGAAGTTGGAGCTTTAAAAAAAGAGTTCTTTTGAAACAGGAGTTTGTTTCTTGGCCTGCTGGTTGGTAAGGAGGCCAAGCCAGATTTAGAACTGGCAGCACCCCTCTGAGAAAGCAACAGGTTGGAAACTATCATGTCTGGTTCTTCATATATTCCTCCTTAGCATCCAAATGCAAGGACAGCAACCCATTCATTCTGGCCTCAGAAAGAACGGTGCCTTTTTTTCCCCCTGCAAAGTGAGAACAGGCAGAAACCTCTTCGACCAGGTCTCCTTAGAATAGGATAGCAGGCAAAGCTTAGGACGCAAGCAGGCCAAAATAAATAAATAAATAAATGCTAAACGCTGCTAGGTGATTTGCTACTGACAGCAAGAAGCTGGTTGCAGCCTGCAAGAACCTGAAAGGGGTAAATATCAGAACTTGGAAAGACGTTGCTATGACAACAAGGCAAGCATCTACTAAGGAGAATTTGAAAATATATGTGTTAGAAGGTATCTAGCTTTGTGTGTGTGTGTGCGCCCATGGATGGATGACAGATAGACAGACAGACAGACAGACAGATAGATGAGAGAGGATTCCAGATACACCAACAAGGGATCCGTTCCTTAGAAGCAGAGCATAAGTTCTTTAGTAGAACTTATGCATTGCTCCCTGTAGGCAAGATTTTAGAACAGATTCCCCCATTCATAAAAGTTTATCAGGAGGACTTTGAGATGCAGCAAGGCTGATTTGGTACATTTTGATGCAGAATACATAACCCTGGGCAGAGGGTCCCCCTCCCTTTATTTCAGCAAGCCCAAAGCCCATCACAGGCCTTCTTCTTAGCCCAATTTACCTCACAGGGCTGTTGTGGGAGAAAGATAAGGGGAGGGAAGCTTTTGTGCAATGTGCAATGTCTTCAATCTCTGGAAGACAGGCAAGGTAAGAAATGAATAAACAAACTGTTGGTGGTAAACATAGGGGTATATTATATTAATTATGTTATGCTATGCTATGCTATGCTATGCTATGTTTTGTGTTGTCCTGTGCTGTGTTATACTATGTTGTGGTGTTGTGTTTATTATTACATTACAGTGTCTGAGTGTATAGTTGTGTATGCATGTGTAATATATAATAGAATTATAGTGATATATAATTGATTGAATATATATAGATATAATGTATATATATCTGTCTGTGTGTGGGCGTATATCTACAGCAATATACATTAGATCAGATTTACCCTTCCCATTCTTAAACCAACATTAAAGGCAAAGTACATGAATGGAAGCAAGTTAATTCTGTACAAACCAATAATGGAGATAGTGGAAAGAGAGGGTAGAAACTGACTGTTGCTTAACAAAAAGTGTTGCTGAAATACAATAAAGGAAGGAAGGAAGGAAATGAATAAATCAGAGATAACGTCAATGGAACTAAGCACTAAAATATGGCTCAAAGTTAGTAAGCAAGAGAAAGAAAGAAAGAAAGAAAGAAAGAAAGAAAGAAAGAAAGAAAGAAAGAAAGAAAGAGTATTGGTAGTAGTCAAAAATATGAAAAACTTTGGCTAAAATCAATGTATCCAAATAACAAATGAATATGGACTGAAATGCAGGCAAATAGCCACATACAGTGGCCTCCAGCTATAATATATAGGTCAGTTTTCACCAGCCTGATGTCCCCCATATGCCTTGGATTACCACAATCAATTCCCCTACAGCATCCAAAGGATTTCAGGCTGGGCAAAGTTCATTTAAGTGCTTCCCAAGAGACAGATTAAAAAAACAAATACAAGACAGAGAAGCATTGTGTTAACTGCAATGCATAGTCCATTACGTTAGTTCTTATTTAAGGTTTTTAAGAAGAGATTTGGATGAACTCTGCGGAAGACGACACTACAGGCACAGCTCTTTTAAAAAGCAACCTCTAAAAGTCCATCTTGAGCAAAATAAATTCTTTCAGATTAGAAACGTGCAATTATTGCTGGACTCTTTGATCCAATAAAGTCCCATTTTACAGAATTAATTATAAACAAATTTGCACATATCTATATGAGAGATCTGCCAAGAAGTTTGACTTAGTGTAAATTTTCCAGTGTACTGCACGACGCTTGTACCTTCTTCCCACCTGGCCCTTCCTGCTATTGGGGGCATTTATACTAATCATAGAGGGCCCATTTCTTATTTATTTGATTTTATGTATTAAACAGATCTCTGTATTTCTTTCTCCTAACAAACCACAATTAAAAGCCATCATTTCTTATAGCGTGTTTCCAGTTGTTATGCAGAGCACATCACATGACTTGTCTGTCTGTCTGTCTGTCTGTCTGTCTGTCTATCTATCTATCTATCTATCTATCCAGTGCTTTTTTTGTAAAAAAAAAAAAAAAAAGGTGCCAGAACTCACACACATTATACAACCCTCCTTGCCTACCCTACAAGGTTCCATTCATTTCTAAATTGCCCATCATCACCTGTAAGTGGTTTCTGGGGATTGGCATTGAGATTTCTCTTGGACACTTCCGTTGATTTCTTGTAAGCAGCGACAACAGAAACTTGCAAGCGTGATGAACATTCAGAGACTATCAGGCCCTTCACAAAAGGACCTGAAGGCTTCTGTTTGATTGAATCAGGCAAGCGCCCTCCAGTCACGCAGGGCGATTCCCCTTATCCTGCAGTCAGTCGTGCGTTCAGGGGGAACTTTCATTTGGCTGTCATGAAACAATCAGCTAACCGCATCTGACGATCACCGCCAAGGAAATCCATTTTACATAATGAAATATTTCTCCTGCCTTTAACCGGAGTACATGGATGTTTTCAAAATATTTGAACTGCACACGTTTTCCTTTAGAAAAAGAGGAAGTCCTACAGCACGTTGAAGATGACTAAGCAGAACCTGCTGCCTTGAAATAATACAATGGCTGATTCTCCACAAATGAATAATTAAAGATAAAGTGTATGTTTCACTGCCCTTTCTTGCATCCTGTTAGCAATACTTCTTGGGATGCGATCTTGTGACACTGAAAATATCATCAAGGGCACAACTGTATGTGTAATCCTTACTGTGGAAATCAGTGGTGTTTCTTTCCAACTAAGCATGCGTGGAATTGCACTGTCAGATAAATGACCCATTTCTCCTTTCCCAGAACTGGGAAATGGTGATCCATCTCAGCTGAAGATTCTTCCTTCTAGACCAGTGTTTCTCAACCTTGACAATTTTAAGGCATGTGGACTTCAACTCCCAGAATTCCACAGCCAGCATTGCTGGCTGTGGAATTCTGGGAGTTGAAGTCCACATGCCTTAAAATTGTCAAGGTTGAGAAACACTGTTCTAGACTCAAGATGCAACTGCTCCACCACACTCATATATAGTCCAAGAGGAATTCTGTCTTGAGTCAGCCTAGCAAAGCTTGAGGTTTCCTATATTTGCCCAAGGAGTACATTGTGCGTGCACACATATTCCCTCTTGGAGTAAGCAGTGTTGTACAAACCCCCAAAACAAAACAAAAAAGGAGGAAAAAAACAGACTGTCAAAAGTAGGCAGACAAACAGATAGGCAGGCAAGCAGACCAGGAGAAGGCAAAAATTTGTTTCTTTATTTAGCAGGTCATATATGCTGCTCTGATTTTCCCTGGTTGCAAGTTTATGTATGTACCTATTTTATGAAATAAGGTTTAAAATTATGCCTAAAAGTCAAACCAACAACAGTTCCATGCTCCAGGCAATAAGCAGATTTAATATGCCACTCCTCCACCACCCTACAAAAAGGGACACTTTATGTCACATCTGTCCCCCAAATTTGCTCAAAAGCCAGGACTTAATGGTCTTTCAGAAGTCCAGTGAAGTTGAGGTCATATGGATGGCTGAGGAAATGATGTTTCAGAGAAGAAAAACAGCAACTGAAACCTGCAAGATGGCATTTTCTGAATGAAGAGGGAGAGAAAGGGAATCTCTTTTACCTAATTTTACTGGATGAGTAGATACAATTGGAACAAGGCAGTAAAAAAAAAAGACTTCCAGACTGTAAACCTGCTCAACACAACCCTCTCTGGAACTGGAGAGAGAATCTTCCCTGAGTCAGATTGTTTGAAAGGCAAAGCCATCCAGCCTTGCTAGGATTAAGTTTCAGCTTGTTCTTCCCTATCTACATCTTCTCAGGCTTCAAATACTAGAAGTCTCAATCATCTAGATCATGGTTGTCCCAAAGGTGCTTTTCCAGAAGGCAACTGGACTTTCTTGGTAAGAAATTCCAGTTGTTGTTTTTTTTTAAAAAAAACACCTTTGGGACAAGGGCAAGACCTTGATTGTTTAGAGTTGAAAGGCAAAGTTCAAGATCACTGGAATAATGATGACCTCATCCCAATGAATCATCTCTACCAACAATTATGTATTGATATGATATTGGAGTTGGGTAGCGTGCCAAGTTTTGTGGCATCCTATAACCGTGATACCTAGAGTCTGACCTCTTCCACCAATTACTACCACTTGAGATAGGTAAAGAGGATATCTACTAAATGTATTTCACACCATATCGCTCCATCTTACTGTCCTTGAAAAACTTCCATGTTTCCACCATCTCTTATACATACATTGTTTTTTGTTCTCACTTCTCTTTAAGAAAGTTATAATTTTCACTCAGCTACAGCTTTTTTGGTCTCCCCGTCACTCTCCACCCTGTCATGCTTTTTTCATATATTTGATTTGCAATTCAATCTTAATTCATTTTCATATATGACCAAACCATCTGTAGGTACTTCTTTTACACTGGTCATGTTTTATTCAAACCACATTCATTTGGAACCTCCTAATTCGAAATCTTATCTCCTCTTGTTTTACCCTACTTCGTAAGTGCCTCACTCCCACTACATGACATGTTTCTCATGACATACCTACAGCATTCCTCTCTTCCATATGTGAAAGTAGGTAGAATCCTACCCCGCCCATTTAAAAAGCCACTTTCACTTCTTTCAATAAACATTCATTTCTCAAAACAGATCATATAATGCCCATGTTCTTCTATAAGCATTTGTATTTCTTAAAATGTTTGAATCCATTTTCCTGTCTTTAATAAAGATTCAACAAAGGTACGCACAATTACCTATTTCTAAACATTTCATTGTGTATGTGTAACTTGCAATTGTTTATTCTATTTTCCCTGTTAACACAATTGTCTTACTCTTTCATGCACTAATACTCAAATGCATGCTCTCAATTGCCTCATACCATCTGTCTAACATTTACTGCAAATAATTCAGGTCCTAAGCCAACAACAACAGAGTATCTTGTATGAACAAAATTATATGCAGATGCATAATTCCTAATAACACGTCTCTAATGCAACCACAAGTATTCCTAAGACATCTATGCATAAATATAATAAACACCTAAGGGGACTTTACGCTTCCTTGCCTTGTTTCCTGCTTAGTGTTGAACCATTAATTAATCACTCCATTTTTTCTCACAATGGTTTATTTGCATCACATTCTGTTCTTACTGCATTCAGCAACCAACGTTCAATTTTATATTCATTCCGTAATCTATCATTGATCCAGCTACACCATCTACACCTGCAGCTTTACAATTTTTCAAAATTCTCCCAGTATTTGTGATTTCCTTTTCATAACTTATATTTCAATTCCATTTTTGACATAATATGACCTTCCCCCATTAATCTCTAAAATACCAAGAACTCACTTACTTACTTACTTACTTACTTACTTACTTACTTACTTACTTACTTTGTTTGTTTGTTTGTTTGTTTGTTTGTTGTTTCATATACCACCCATCTTACCATCAAGAGTGACTCTGGGCAGCTTACAACTAATTTCTAAAATTAATATGTAAAATACTCAGCACATTGACTCCACAACCCTGGAGAAGGAGAGAACCCTGCTTCCATTATCACCAGTCACTGTTGTCTAACATGCAATTATCACCCCAATTATGGATTCCTATTTTTAGACATACTATGACTTAGATAAAATTAATATTATGTCATACATTGTAGCTCTTTTATTCATAATTAAATCTATATCCTTAATTCTCTGTATGTATTCACAAACTCACATCATAAAATCTTCATTCAGATCCACTGTTCCCTTCTCTTAGTTTCATAGAGACATAAGATGTATATCAGTGGTGGCGAACTTATGGCACGTGTACCAGAGGCAGCACTCGGAGCCCTCTCTATGGGCACATGTGCCGTCACCCCAGCCCCACCTCCCCCCATACCCCTTCCTCACCAGCAGCCCCCCGGAGAAGAGTTGTCCCTGGGCGCAGCCCACATGGAGCAATGCAGCCAAGCACATGGCAGCAGGAACAAGACTCCACCCTCGCGCCCGTCATGTGCAGATATTGCTGCGGGTTGTGGGCAGAGGGCGTGGCCGCTATGGCGCTGCAGGGCCGCCTGGACGATCTGCTGCAGCGGGCCATGGAGGTGGTGGGTGGCCTTGTAGGCCATATATATTCAATTCACTCATTACTTCATGTTTTATCTTTTACTCCACTTACCTTCCAAGTTATAATATTCCAAACACATAGACCTCACCCAATGGGCCAATAGTTGCTGATCTCTCTAGCCCAATGGCTTAATTTAAAACAAACATCATATGAACATATGTTAAACAGAGGCAGGGGAGAAAAAGTTGAAGAAATAAAACAACTATGGGGTTGTGGGGAAAGAAAACAAGTATTATTTTACATATAAGAAACCATTCAGCCTAATTTTTAAACTCATTGGAATACCTTGACTATAAAATAATATTGACAGTTCTTTCTATTATATCAGTAAAATGCCTTTTCAGAAAGCAAAAAAACACACATTATTATTCCAAAATTATAAATCTGGGTTGTATCGTGTAATATAGTAGTGTTTTCCTGCTCCTCTCCCATGTCTGTTAAATCCATAATTCTTCATGTAGAGATTACACCCCGTCATTCCTTTGCTCAATCAAGCTCTTCTATCGCTATTTAGCAATACAGAGAAGGTGTAGGCCAGCGGTATCAAACACGTGGCCCAAGGCTGCATATAATCCATGATAACCGAAGGGTGGCCTGAAGCAATTTAAACGCAATTGGGAAATATTTCACAAAATAAAAATAGTTAATATTACATTTTTAAACTAAAGAATAATGTCCACCAATCATCAAAAAAAAACAAAACCCCTGAGCTTGCGACTCACAAAGAGTTCTGAACAAGTTTGCTGTCTTGGCTTAGCCGCAGCAGTGCAGGGCAGGTCACCAGGCACTACTAGCTACAGACTGAACAGGAGCATCATGTAAGAAGAGCTGCTTCTTAGTCTGCGCTGCAGCAGCACCAACTACCCCAAGCACCCCAGGGTGCTGCAATTAAGCTGAGGCAGAAAACTTGTACCTTTTTCCACTCAGCAGGCAGGCGGCCTTCTAGGCATAGCCCACCTGCTTGAGACTCCAGAATCTCCAGTGCAATCAAGAAGTCCTTCCCTCCAAAGCAGGTTGAAGTTATTTCCCTCCTTCCTTCAGAAAAGGTTTAATTCAGAGGTCCCCCCATCTTTTGGGCACAAGGGACCAGTTACATGGAAAGAGATTTTTCCATGGACCGGGGGGGGGGCACGTGGTTTTGTGTGCTGCCTGCATCTTGTGGATGGGGCTTTCCTTGTTTGTGCGGACCGTTTGCTGGCATGCTGCGGCCTGGTACTGGTCCACAGACCGGGGGTTGGGGACCCTTGGTTTAATTAATATCTGTTGACCTTTGGCTGCACAAGGTCCGTGATCATTACTAATGTTATAATAAATTCAATTTTTAAGTTAATAACTAAATTTCAAATAAGTTTAGAATTCATCCAGAAAAGAAGACAAGAATAAGGGGAGAAAATAAAAGAGGGCAGCCAGGGGATATAAATTCTTTCTTTATAATTCTTTTGATAAAATAATTTATGGAAAAAGATGTCAACTTTCTAGCAAAGAATATTAATTTTGAATATTCTTATAGTGATACCTTTTGCAATGATTCTGAAACTGTTGAAAACATATTAAAACATACAGTACATTTGTATTCTTTTTATCTACAACTAGTTTCTTCTTGATTGCTATGCACTTATATAATATATGAATGTACATACATTTTGAAAATAGTCAATTTCATAATAATAATACATTTATTTTTACGTATTAGTCATATCTAGTTCCTTTCTGATTTTAATGAGTTGATGTGTTATTTAAAAAATAAAAATATGTGGTTTTCTGCCTGTAGGGATTCTTATGTATGGTTTAGTGTATCTTGTTTCTATCCGAGTTTGACACCACTGGGATAGCTGAAAATACTGGCCTGAGTCATAATAGACCCACCTGCAGTAGTCCCAGCTAACTTTAAGTATCGTGCCAATCAATTCTGACATATTTTCCCCATGTCCCATAAGAGCAACCGAAGTTCAGTTTTCCTCCAGAAAGTTGTGTTTTGTGCAAGCTACAATCTCTAGAGATTTCTCTGTAAGCCAGTATTTCATCCCACCACATCACACATATTCCCTTATCATCCTTGATTTCTTTTGTATGGGCAAAAGTCCTCAACTTACAACAGTTCATTTCGGGACCCTTCAAAGTTACAACGGCACTGGAAAAAAGTGACTCATGACCAGTTTTCATACTTAACGATCATGGTGGCATCCCCATGGTCATGTGATCAAAATTAAAACGCATGGCAACTGACTTATATTTGTGATGGTTGCAGGGTCACGTGATCACCTTCTGTGCCCTTTGGACAAGCAAAGTCAGTGCGGAAGCCAGATTCACTCAACAGCCGTGTTACTAACTTAACAACTGCAGCAGTTCACTTAACAACTGTGCAGCTAACGAGTAGGCTGGCTTGGTCGCTCAACAGTGAGAAACTGATAAAGCGGGCTCAGCAGCGCCTGCATTTTCTGTGTCACATGAGAAAAGCACATCTTCCTTCCCCCTGTCCTGACCGAGAGGGGGGGGGACAATCGAGAGCATCCTGTCATACAGCATCACAGTCTGGTTTGGAAGCATCACTGCTTCAGACAGGAAGGCGGTGCAGAGAGTGGTGAAGATGGCCAAAAAGATCATTGGCAGTTCCCTCCCTCCCATCCAGGACATGGCACAGAAGTGTTACTTGAGCAGGGTCCGTAAGATTATCTGGGACACTACACATCCTCATCACGACCTGTTTTCCTTGTTACCTTCTGGGAGGAGGCTCCGTAGTATCCAAAGCAGAACATCCAGATTCAGTCACAGTTTTGTTCCATACATTATTAACCTTGTGAACTCTCAAGTTTCCTCCTTCCCTTATATATTCAAGATGGACTGTATTTAATATTTATTTGTTATGTATATGTAGGGATGTGGGTCTATACATATGTTGTACATAGTATGTTTAGGTGTATGTCATGTATGTGTTTCACTTAAGAGAGCGGGTAACTAAATTTCATTTTTGATGTATGCCGTTGTGCCCACAGTAAAAAAAATGACAATAAAGGTTATCTTATCTTATCTTATCTTATCTTATCTTAAGAAAGGTCGTAAAATGGGAGAAAACTCACTTAACAAATGTCTCACTTAGCAACAGAAATTTTGGGCTCAATTGTGGTCGTAAGTCGAGGAATACCTGTATTATGAAGCACAGTGTCACTTCTGACTTTCTGGGAGGTTGTGGTTTATAAAATTTTCCTTAACATACCGATATTTGGGCACTTCTTAATATAGCTCTTAATATCTCCATCAGTATGTACACATCCCATCAACTAGGAGGTGGATGTAGAATAGCGACGTATACTTGGGACGTACATAAAGTTACGATGTCAAAGTATATTAGGAGGATCAGAGTTTGGATCTATCTCAACATATTTTTATGTTTATCATTTATAAAACTCTGTCCCAGAAATTGCGGAACCAGATGGAATATAAATTATTCAAATAAATAAATCTAATATTAATTTACTTGCAGCTACTAATTTACCTAATTGTTAATTTGGTAATTAAGATGGCAAATTACGCGTACCATATGATTTTATCTGTCTTTTATTTTTTAATTGGAAGCCACCCAGAGCTGGCTGTAATGATGGACAGCTATATAAATGTTATAAATAAATACATAAATTGTAAAATTGATCATTATTTTTACTTTGGGTTTAGGACTTTTCTAGATTCCATTTCCTTTAAGTTTCACCCATAGATTTTCATCACACATCATTCTATTTTCTGTAATACTACTTTATGCCAATATGCCACACTGTATTATCTGACATTTGTTGCACTTCATGCCTGTTGTGTGTATAGTGTATGTGTGTGCATTGAGTATATTGAGTAAATCATAACCCCCCACAAATGAAGATTACATAGACGTTATTTGTTCCATTATTATATTCACTGTGAAACTAAGACATCCTCACCATTTTAAAGTAAATAAACAAAAAGGTTAATTCATACTGTAATCAGTGTAAAACTGTAACTTGTTCTTATATTTATTCTACTCGGATATAGAGGAAAAACTTTCTTAGTACAGTATATATCCGAGTATAATAAATGCAAAAAACAAGTTACAGTTTTACACTGAGCACAAGGTGAATCTTTTTGTATTTTGTCATAAGCAAAATTATTGTTTTATTAATGACTGGATTCGTACAGCATCAACACTATTAACTGGGGGCTAGTCATCTTTCAAAACTCCAACCAGAGAAATTCTCAAAACAGCCCAGTGAAAACAAAAGGGGTAGGTAGCAATCGGACAAATCCTGTTCTGCTTTGTAGTGTAGTCCTCCTTTTTCTCTCCTGCAAGATGTCAGGCTTCAGCTTTATCTGGAAATTATAGCCTTTCCTCTATGAATAGCCATATCTTGTGATGAGAAACAAAGTAAGCAAGAGGAAGTGGTTATCAGGCTTCAAACAGAGCACTTAGGAGTCATAGCAGTGGTATCTGTGACACTCCTTGTGATTGCAGTAGGCAGGGTTTCCACACCCCCCCCCCAAATTACTATATACTAGAGTGTCTGGAGCCCCATTCATTTCATTAACTACCATCAGATCTGATTCAGAGGACAAATCTGAAGCAATATTGTCTTATAAATTAAGCAACTCTGCTCTTATAAAGGAACTACATCAGGAAAACCCCTGCTTATTAAAGCACATCATACATTTTTTATCGTTTTTTTTATAAGCACACGGGCAAGGTATGCTGTTTATGCCTTAAAGTCATTGCCCATAACTAACCCTAGTTATAGGAGGCACCACTCTACAGCTAGTCCTTGACTTACAACAGTTCATTTAGTGACCATTTGAAGTTACAGCAGCACCGAAAAAAGTGACTTATGACTATTTTTCATGCTTACAACCGTTGCAGCATCCCATGGTCATGTGATCAAAATTCAGACACTTATGAACTGATTCACATTTATGACTGTTGCAGTATCCCGGGGTCATGTGATCACCTTTTGCGACCTTCTGACAAGCAAAGCCAATGGGAAAACCAGGTTCACTTAACAATACAGTTAATTTAACAACTGCAGTGATTCACTTAACAACTGTGACAAGAAAGGTCATAGAATGGGACAAAATTCACTCAACAAATGTCTCACTTAGCAACAGAAATTTTGAGCCCAATTGTGTTCCTAAGTCGAGGACTACCTGTACATTCATGTGAAGTTTAGAAAATTGCCTATTATATGATAATAACTATGCGTGGTATTTACTTAAAATGCATAGCAATCCTGCTTTATCAGTCTGTATGAGATTCTGTATAGATCACTCCTTTGGGGAAGTCTCTTTATGTCAGCTTGACTTAAAGGAACAAGAAACAATACATCCATTTGAGTAGTGAAGATGGTAATTAAAAGCTTCTATGACATTAGTGATTATTATGAAACACTTGACCCTACTGCCTGTTTTAGTTTCATTATGACATTTATTTAGCAACATTGGAACAATGGCTCCCCCCACCCTCCCAAATCACTATGTAAATAACAAAAATCCTGGTAATTTTAAAAGATGGAATGCATCACCCATTGCAAAGTAAAGGAAAGAATCTTGCTAGAGGGTTTTGCTAAACTTGCTAAATTTTGTGAACCTACTTAAGGAATATGTTTACACTTTAACTTTTCAATTGAAGTCATTTATTTGCTTTCATCAACTGAGGAGACTAAAATTGCTGCTATAAGACTTGGATATTGAAGTAACATTTTGGGGGTTTTTTAATCCAATGCTAGACATTTCTGACATTGCTTTAATTCTTGTCATTAACTCCTTCCAAGGTTTTTTTTTTTAATCACAAGTTCATTGTTGTTAAATACCCTTGATTTGCTTCTCGTTATCCTTATAAATCCTCCTCCTCTTCAAAAGAAACACATCAGAAGAAATGTGAAACTGAAGATGTGTGGGGAAAAAGTTACACTGATCTCTTTTCTCTATAATTTTCTACCTTGTACAAAGCAATTTGAAGTTGGAAAATCTGTTCTTCAGGTTTCGGACATTAGATCAACCATTCATGTAGATTTCCACAATGTGCATGTCTTATTGTCAATGAGTATTAATCCTGGCTTGAAGAATAAAGTCTTTATTGAGGACAATCTGTATGTGCATATGAAGAATATTAATGGTACAGTTTTGCTTGGGTTTGAAAGGAAATATTTTATCTCTGGAACTCCCCAAGGAGAATCCACCAAGCTAATAAACAGTTCTGCTGAGCTGCCAGTGCTGCTTCCTCCAACATGACATCCTTAAAATGCCCCTGTTTGCTTGTGATTGTGGGAGATGGGAGACGATCC
>NW_015386682.1:187401-225719 GCF_001527695.2 Protobothrops mucrosquamatus
CCGCCCCGCCAAGACGACGAGGCCGCCGGCCGCACGGCTGCAGGGCTGGGAAAGGGGCCGGACGCCTGCCGGACGCATCCCTGGCGCAAGAGATCCCAGCGGCGGTTTGCGAGGCCCTCGGGGCAAGAGCGGCGGAGCGCGACGGTTTTTGCAAGCCCCCGGGCGGAGTGGTCTCCGCTTCCTCCTGCGCCTGGACGCTGGCTCCTCGCTCCCAACCATCTTGAGGGAGGGAAGCGAGCTGGCGCCTTGCCCGCCTGTCTTTCTCCCTCCCCGAAAGCAGCTGGGCTGCTCGGATAACGTCATCGCTTCCGCCCAGCTTCCTCCTCCTGTTGGCGGTGGCGCTAAGAATCCAACATGGAGTAAAGAGACAGCGATGGGGCTCGGACGCGGCCGCCGGCTGCAGCACCATCCGGGCGCGTTGGCCGACGCGGCGGCCCGCTGCCTTCCCGCGCGCTGAGCGCCCTTCCGCCGCAGGTCTCGTCTCTCTCTCGCGCGCAGCCCTGCGCTTGGCAGCCAACGAGGCCTTAGCAAACTGCCTGGCTTCCTTCCTTTTCCCTCCCCATCCCTGCCCCCTTTCCCCCCTCCGCCCGCCCGCCCGCCCGCTTTCCAGCGGAGCCGAGGCGGTCTCTCCCCGCATCCTTCGAGCTCGGTCGGCCGCTCTCGCTCTCTCTCTCTCTCTCTTTGCCCTCGATGTGAAAAAATAAAATAAAAAATGAAGAGGTGCAGCCCGGCTGCCCGCGGCGGGGGATAAGTCTGTGAGAAGGAGAAAATGACCGAGGAAACCCATCCAGACGAGTAAGTGTCCGACGAGCAGAAGGCGGGGGAGGGGAGGGGGAGCATGCTTGTAAACATCTGGCGAGGGGAGGGGCTCGGTGTGGTCGTGGCGAGCTTTTTCCTCTTGTAGCCGTGTTGCCCCGGTCCCCGGGGCGATCGCCAAAGAAGTGCAAGCTTTGCGGTCATCCCGCGTCTGGGTCGCCTTGCCGGGAGCCCTTGGCTTCCCAGCGCCCACCTTCTCGGCGTTGCTGGAAAGGTTGGCGCAGGGCGTGCGGCCGCCCCAGTTCTGCAGCCTGCCTGTGTTTGGAGAGGGAAATGTTACCGAGCTCCTTTCTGGCAAAGGGGGGGGGGGCGCGAGAAGGAGTAGAGAAGTATGGATGGACTTTTTTTTTTTCGGGATCCGTTCTAAGACGGGCTTTCCCTCCTTCCTTCTCTGCGTTCCTCTTCACGCTGCTCGCTCTGTAAAAGCTTTGAGGGTCGCTATTCGCGCCAGTCCCCCGCTTTCTCGGCCGCCCCTTGCGCCCCCTCCCACCTTTCACTTCTCCCCTGCCTAGCTTTTTTTTTTTCTTTTTTTGCAGCATTCACATCCGCCATTTCTTTTCTTTTTTTTTTTTTTTCTTGACTTGCTCTCATTTGCATACCACATTTCCATTCATAAAAAAAACACCATTCGAGGCCAGGAGTCTGTTCGGACCGTGGGAGAGAGCCATCTCGGGGGGAGGAGGAGGAGGGGGGGGGAGGAAAGGTTTGATCGCTGTTGCAAGGCGACTTCGGGCTGCCAGATGGGGGGGGAGGGAGGCTTCGGGTCTCCTTTCTCCTACACACACACACACACACACACTCCCGCGCGGTGGCGTGGGGGGGGGGAGCGGATCGCCACGGTGCTTGCCTGCCTGCCTGGGCCTTGGCTGACTCTGAAGCTGCCCTGGGGCGGGGTGGAGAAGAGGGGGAAAATAACATTTTAGGCACGGCCGCCTCGCTGCTTTCAGCTCATTGTTAGCCTTGCAGCCGGTCGGGACCGTCTCTTGTGTGAGAGTGTAAGCTGAAGAAATGGAGGTGGGCGGCCGAGGAGACAGCGGGAGAAACCATTACCGGCCGTCCTCGCCCGTAAAAGTTTGTTTAACTTCCAACCCAATCCCTCTCAAAGTGCTTCCAGGCTACACTTAAATCTCCCCGCTACCGCGCCTCTCCTTTGAGGTTCTTTAAAATTGCCTGGGCGGCGGGGTGCGGCTCCCCGGGCTACTGGTGGTAAAAGGTGACCCGGCTTGCCCGCAAGGGCTATATAACTGCCTCTCGCTGTCTTGACTCGGGCGAAGCTCTTTATGCTCCCTACGGCTGCATATGGCTGGGTTCTTTTCTGCCCCTTTTTTTTGTGAATAAGACAGGTTCCCGTTGTTGTCACATGATCCTGACATTCATAAATCCGGTAACCTTCAGCCTTCGTTCATTCACTCGCTCGCTGCCGCTGCCGCTGCCGGCCTGTCCTTATACCTTTCTTGAATTGTTGGGGGAGGGAGAATAAGAAAACTCTTCTGAAAGATTAGGAAAGGGATTTTCTCTAAATAGTTTCTCCTCTCGCCGAAAAGAAAGCATCTCTTGCATGCTGGAAACGAGAAGTGACTCACACTCTTCCCCCCCCCCCTTATTTTTTTCTTAATGTAAGGGTTGATGGTGAAGGTTTAAAATGAACATCCGTGGAGAGGATGTAGCTGTTGCTAATTCAGTTTTGTGGAAATGGGGTGGGGGCGGGGGTAGAGCCAGAGGGAAAGAGCAACTCTTACATAAATGCCTTTGCCGGTTTTATGGCCGAGCATGACAAAGATGGACTATTTCAGAATAGTTTAGACTGTTTCAATATTCCTTGCACCTGCAATCTGTATATAATCTGCAGCTGCCACACAGCTGTGAGCCCAACCTAGAAAAAGCGTAAAAATTAAAAAAAAAAAAACATGGCTGAAAACAGCAAGACCGAGTTTGCTAAGCGAAAACGCAGATCCTTAGTTTGTGACTTGTGTGTGGTACATTTATGGCTGTATGATTCCGGGCAACTGGGCTAATTCAGTGAAGAGTAATTAGCTTAAATGGACCTCAGAAGATGGTAGAGGACAGGAAGTCCCGGAGGAACGTTGTCCGTGGGGTCACGATGGGTCGGACACGACTTCGCAACTAACAATAACAAAAAAGGAGGCAAGGGCAAACCATTTCTAAAAAAACCTTGCCAAGCAAACTGCAAGAACTACAGTAGTTATGGCAGCTGCCAGGAGACAAACACTGATTTGAAGGCAATGCACAAACATGAAATTAAATGAACACGAAAATTAAAATCAGTACTATAGTGTATGTGCCCAACCGAAGTGAGACAAAATGGGTTCTGGCCCTGAAATGATATTCGGTTGTGTTGTCAATAGACTGTTCAGTGTTCACAATGCTTGTAGCTGCTCCTTGGCAAGTGTGTTTAGGTTGCAACTTGCAGCATTTCTCAGAGAGCTTCTGGACATAGCGACTTGGGTACATGATGTCTGGATAGGCATAGAATAGCCATTTTTAGACTGGCTGCCCTAATTTTTCTTAGAATGGGAAACTGAAAAGGCCTTATAGAAGACAACTTAAAAATCCTGGCTCTGCAGTGGCTTGGCAGCACCCTCTCTTCCTCTTGTTACTTCCCTCTTTCTCTCCCCTCTCCCTACCACCAAAGTGAGAAATATGGAACAACTGGAACTACTGAGTTGGAAAAAAAAACACTCCATCTCGTGAATGAAAGATGAAGCTGAGAAGTGAAGTCCTTGTATTTCTTGGGCGCGGATGAGCTAATATGATATATATTTTAATTTGTATTAAATATTTCAGTGTTGCACTTCCGTATTGTACATTTGAAAATAAATAAATGTAGACTTGAAAATAAATCGTAGGGCAACAATATTTGAACCAGGGAACCTCCAAGAGGCTAATTTACACACAATGAATCTGAAATCTGGGACCCAGAACTCCTGTGGGATTGAAGTTTGGCAAAGTTGTGGCCACTTCACAATCACGATGCTGCTGCAGTTACATGACCCTTATTCTCAGTGGTTCCTCAGCAAACTTCCCACAAGGAAGGTCCATATGGAAGCTAGCAGGAACTTGAAAGTTGCTCCCATTCCCATAATTCTTTTTACCAGTGGTGGTTCTGTTTCTCTGTTAAGGTAAAAAAAATATCTTTGAAATGTGAACCCAACAGGTTACCACGGGTTGTCTAGTAGTTGTTAAATACTTTTACTTACCTTGGTGGCTTAACTCCTTAACTGAAACTAGTGCTCATTGGGAGCGAAGGATTCCATTTACTTGGCATGTAAGCAAATGGAGCATAAATGAAGAGCCAAATAAAATACAGAAATCTGTGAATAATACCTTCAACAAGGTGCTTATATTTTATATTTTGGCAAAAGACACAGGTTTGGGCAACATATGCTGCATATTTTATGGAGCCAAGATAACTGCAAATCTCCTTGACCCTTTTCTAGAAGGCACTTTGACACAAACCTGTTTGGCACAGATACAAGATGAGGGTATAAACAATAGCCTAGTCATTTCCACCTATGGCAAGAACTATTTTAGTACTGGCAGCAGTAGGTTAGGAGGTTTGTCTGTTGAAAACCACAGTTTTTAGCATTTGTTTATAATGGAGAACATGCTGTAATAAAAACATACATATCCAACTCCCAGAAATTGTAAAATTAGGATAAGCAGATATGTATAGTCACAGAATCATATTGGCAAAGCATAATGAACTGTGTTGCAAGTAGGCTTCAGCTATCTTTTGTGGTTTGGGTATCATAAACATGACGATTATATTTGAAAATTAAGCTATCCCCATTTCTTTCGCTTAATGTTTTGGCTTCCAAGCAACCATTTTTGCCAATATTTTCCCAAGTTTCTCTCTAATGATATGAGGATTTTGACATTTTAGATTTAATACAGGTAGTCCTCGATTTACAACAGTTCATTTAATGACTGTTCAAAGTTACAACGGCACTGAAAAAAAGTGCTATAATATATGCTACATCATTGTGGCTCTTCTTATTGCCTTTCATAAACCAAATGTTTCTATTCCAGGATATCCCATCGTGTTGAGATTGGGACAGCTTGGCAAGAAGAAACATATGAGCTTAGCTGAAGTGTTTTGATCGTTAGATATCATTTAGTTGATATTATTATTGATCCCTTATCACTGACCGTAGCAAACCTCTGGTGCTTAAATAGGTTACAGGGACATTATGTGATGTGACTTGGGCAGTTTCATTTCCCCCCTTACATTTAAGGGTGAAAGATATTTCCTGTTTGTGTATTGTGTCAGCTAAGGTTAAAGAGGAATTTGAATATTAATTCTTTAACAGCGTAATATTACCAACATGCCACTTAAATAGTAGGTTAGAAAAATGAGATTATTGGTCAGTTTTATTTCCTTTTCTGAAAAAAATATATAAATAAATTTTAGAAACTAATTATATCATTACTGGCCATGAAATTACCATCTAGAATAGGGTATTTCAAACTGTTCCGTAGAACTTTTATCAGCCAGTTTTCTATCACTAAGAGCTGTACCTTTAAATCAGGTTTTGAGAACATATCAATACATTAAGTAATGGTTCCACTGCCTGAAAAAGTTTGACTATCTTTGTCCTACAGCACTGAGTATGTAAATCTTAGAGAAGAATTTCAGTTGATTGTCTCAGCACAACTCAGTACAGCTACATACTATGTTGTGCACCATCTGGAGCTGCCTTTGGTAAGATGAACAGCTATATAAATTTGATAAATAAAACTGTGTTGATATTTACATTTCAGCATTATATTTCATAATACCATTCAAATGTGTCAAACGCTTAAACATTTTGTAGTCAGTAACATATAACAGATATTCCTAAAAGATTACAATTGGAAAAATATAGAAGTCTAATGTTGTTAATGTCACTAAGGCAACAATGAGGAAAGTATACAGTATGACAAAAGAAATGTATGCATGCCTTAGTAGAAAGTCCTATTAAAATACAGCTCAATAGTTTGCAGATAAATGGCTATCAGGTTGCAGAGTGTAAAAGTCTAACCCTTCTGCACCCCTTGCAGTTGTATGCAGGTTTCCTGGTACATATTTCTGTGGGATATCTTTCATACCTTCAAATTGTGATTGTCATCTCGCATTTAATTTGGTGGTTTCCATTTCATCTATCCCCTTTCCAGTATAAAATTGACTGCCAGATTGCAATCCCACATCTTATTTCAGAGTGACACCTCAGACTTGGATTATTTCTTCAAAACAAATTTGTCCTACCAATGTCAGTCCTGGATGATCAAGTTAACCTTGTTTTGTGCTTTAGTGTTAAATGTATAACAAAATTTTAACAGAAAAAAATAAGCTGTAGTATTATTACAATATAGTTGAAGATATAAATGAAAATTGAGTTGCGTGCATTTAGATCGGGCATGCCAAACTTGCGATGTCACATGACGTTGCGTAACGTATCGCGACTTTTTCCCCATTGCTGGCAATGGAGTGGGCGCGGTTTTGGTGTGACGCATCCGGCCCAGGGGCCGGCAGTTTGACATGCCTGATTTAGATACTGGAGCAATTGTATAATTCAACATCATCAGTAGGGTTATTGTATATGTGTCTCAGCAGTGTTTATGTCTAACTCTTGCCTGCTCATTCTCTTTTCCATGCAAACATACACTCAACTAATTTACCAGGGATCTCCTTTTTCTGTAGACTGTAAAGCTGCCCAGTGTAAGGTTTCTGTATGTGGCAAGTACATTCTTGCCCAAGGGAATTTCCTATGTGATATGAAAGAAGCATTAAAAAAATGGGAGAGTTTGTAGAAAGTGTCTGAATTCGTAGAGATTTGGTCTTGAAACTTGCTATACGTATGCTACTTTGAGCTGCTTGGGGAAAAAAACCAAGATGATATCTAGGCTTTCCTTTGTGAGACAATGTATGTATGCACATTTTTGGCTGAAGTCCACTGTAAAAAAAAGTGTGCTTCCTTGTCCTGCCTACGGTGTATATAAGCTCTTCTAGGCTCAGAAACCTGGTCTCTGATGGAATGTTTAATGTTCTGCACAACTATTGTTTTTAATGAGTAACACCTGCACCTAATAGTGTTTGAATTGTTTTCTGTTGGAGAAAATGGAAAAAATGTTTCTAAATTGCTGGGGGGAAGGTTTTTGTTAAAGGGCATTTGGGAAAATTTCAATAAATTTTAGTGAGGTTTCTCTCTGGAAGAACAACTTTCCTAGCCTCAGCTATAGTTTTACATTGTATATTGCAAGCAGTTAGGACAACCAAGCTCCCTTTCACCATAACCTATATCACTTAAGCCATAATTAGGCATGTCTCTGCCTTTGGCCTTGCCGATAAACAAGGAAGAAAAGAGGAAGGAAATTTCTCTAAACAACTGAAATTGTAAAAAAAAATGTTCTAAGGCCCACTTTTGATTTGGAAGCCATAGTGCCATGAAGTCAGTCAGAAGAATACTATTGTCCACTTAAGAGCCGTGGTGGCACAGTGGTTAGAAGGCAGTACTGCAGGTTAATTCTGCTGACTGCTAGCTGTCGGCAGTTCGATTCTTACCAGCTCAAGGTTGACTCAGCCTTCCATCCTTCCGAGGTCGGTAAAATGAGGACCCAGATTGTTGGGGGCAATACGCTGACTCTGTAAACCACTTAGAGAGGGCTGTAAAGCACTGTGAAGGGATATATAAGTCTAAGTGCTATATTGCTATTGCTATCCCAACAAAACTACTTAGCAAACCTAAGTGAAGAGAATTATAGCCTGAAGAGAGTCTGTTTCCACTTGACTCACTTGAGCCAGGAGCAGGGTATGGGATGAACTTGTCTAAAAGTAGAGAAAAGAAGTAATAACTATTGACATAAAAGGTAAATGTCAGAAACTCTCCTAACCAAACATACTTGACGTGCTTAGAGTATAATGGGATTCTGCTGTGCTTCAGAAAAGAGTGAAAAAAAAGCTTTTCATTGTGAATCCTTTAATGGACTTCCCAGTCTCAGATGTTTGGGTGGAAGATATGCTGCTTTTATAGGTACTTGTTTGGGAATTCTAGTTAGTCATTGTACTGTGTAGAATGTACCTGAGAAACAATGTAATCATGAAATTTAATCAAAACAATTGTTTGTTGCTCTTTATAAGTTTGTAAATGCTATGTTGCTGCTATAGGATGATTATATTTTTCTAACATTTGAAAATGTTTATTGTGTCCCTCTTTTAAAAGTAAAGTAGCTAAAGTGATTTGTGCTAAAACAATGTAAAGACCAATATGTTTGCTTGTGAATTGAGAAAATGATTGAGAATGCTATCAATGGTTACTGTTCTCTTGACTAAGAGAAAACATCCAAAAATCTGCTAACAGAAAATCGTACAATTCTTTTTCCTTAATTTGTTCTTTATATTCATGTTTCAAATAAAGGGATCTATGAGAGGTCTAGATATTAGCTGTCTTATTAAACTGTATATTACAATCTATGTTCACAAATTATGCTTGTGAGCCTTTTTGACTAGCAAAAGAGACACCAAGAATATATAAAAATTTGTTCTTGAAGTGCCAAACTTGGTTAGTGTTGTGTCTGAATCAGGCTTGTGGTTTGATTTCTAGTTTTAGCTTTCTTTTTATGATGTTAACCTCGCAGAAGCTCATGAAAATTGGATTTGAATTGTTAGAATTCCATTTCCCCTTTCATAAACACTTAAGTGTTCCTATTTTTCCTTAGCTCTTGTTTCTCATTCTGTATACCAGCAGAAATACCTCCTTCTCACTAGGCTTATTTGCAAGAGGATGCAAGAACGGTAAGGTAAGATGATGTCGGTTCCACAAATACTTAAGTGCAAGGAAAAGGAAGCACAGTATCAATGCTAACCATAAATAATAAATCGACAATTAAATCTAGAATCCCTAGAATGATAATGTGAAAATGGGAACTGCTTAGGAATCTGCACTGACAAGTCACTTCCAGACTGTTATCTGGAAGGCTGCAGGGTATTAAAAAGGAGACTCTTTTTTGTTTGTTTACTGTTAATGTATCATCTGAATGGTTGATAAGAGAAATAGCATTAATCACTATATCAGCGGTTCTCAACCTATGGGTCGCGACCCCATTTGGGGTCGATCGACCATTTCACGGGGGTCGCCAAGCAAGGCTGTCCGCCATTTTTTCCCCCTTTTCCGGCGGGTGCCTTACCTCCCTTGGGCTGGGCCAGCTGGTGGTCGGCCTGCTCCGTCTCTGCCGCTTGCCAGCTAGCCTCGGCCGGCGCAGGGGGCGGAACCACGCATGCGCAGCGCTCCCACGTAGGGAAAGTCCTCGACTTACGACCGGTTGGGTAGTCCTTGACTTACGACCGGTTTAGTCCTCGACTTACGACCGGTTGGGGGTCGCGGCATTAAAAAGGTTGAAAACCACTGCACTATATGCTTGAAACCATGTAAAAAAGACCAATGCTCTACAACTGAGTTTGGCATGTTCCATGTGGCTTTTATTACGCTTTTGTGTCCTTAAACAGCATAGGCTACACTTAACTGCCCTACATGGATGAAAGGCAAGGCGCTTTCTTAAGGCCACCTCAGTGAATTCTTGGCTGAAGTGAGACATGAATGGGGACTTCAGTATCTCTTAGCCAGTTAGCTTTTATCTCAGCTTTTTAAAAAATACTTCAAAACCAAGATATTCCTTGATGCGCGAAGCTTCCGTTACATGAGTGGGAGGACATGCGCTTCAGCAGCTGCCTTCCACAGCTTTTTTTCCCCCTTTGGCAAGAAGATATTCATGCACCACTTTCCTCATTGGTTCCAGAGTCCAGCATTGTGCTTGTTCATATTATTTCCGATTGCTTTGCAGCATCAGTTTTATCTCCCATTCACAGGCAGCAGTTCCTTATGAAATGTTATGAATGGCTTTGGAGTAGCGATTGCAACCCAGCTCTATTTATCATCATGGGTTTTGGCTGTGTAGCTGGACCCCTGCTGTGTCCTGCTGTCGTGACATCAGTCTCTGCTTTTAAGGCAGGAAACGCAGTCCTGGGAAGTCTAAGTGTGACAATTGCTGAATTGCCTTATCTCCAGGACAAAAATCCAACTCATTGCTGACTGTTTAAACTACAGGGTGCCAAGAGGGCATTTGATTACATTTATTTTGTGTTTATTTTTATTTTGTAATGTCTGACTTTCAGATCCTCTGAACTTTGGATAAGTTGGTGGAACTCCTGTTATTTCTTTGGGCTAGTGGTTGTTTCCATCAAGGTTTGTGGTACAGAACGTCACTCATAAGTTTAGTCGCATGTTTGCAATACTACTCAGCAGGGCTTTTTTTTTTTTTCATAGAACGCCCAGAACGGAGTTCCGGCACCATTTTTGGATGGAACCTTGTAGGGTAGGCAAGGCGGGTTGTATGACGTGTGTGAGTTCCGGCACCTTTTTTTTTTTTTTTTTTTTTTTTTACAAAAAAAGCACTGCTACTCAGTACTATGGTTCATGGCACCTTTTAAGTTTTTTTTTTCCCCTCTCCAAAGACGGGGGTATAATTGAGCAGTTCAGATTTGCCAACATGGCAGAACTTGAGTGCCCCCTTCATTGATGGGAAGATGTTCATCACAAAGTCAGAGTTCAGTGAAAGGGTGTGAGCAGAGCCAAAGTATGAGGAAATATCCCAGAATTATCCTTCCTGTTTCATTATAATGACAAGGTATATTTGTTCAAGAAGCGCTTGCCATATAAAGAGTTTTCCTATGGTGCATTGAAGCTACCCAAATAGGCCTTGCTATTCTGTAATTGTCTAATGGTCAGTATTCAGTGGAGATATTACATATCTATTCTGCTCCCCTCCCCCTTTTTTCCTAATACATAATGCCACAGTGCCCAAAATATTTCATTTTTCCCAATAATTTTATTAAACACTGTATCATACAAATAAAACTGATACAAATAAATATAGAAATAAATCTTAAAAAATAAAAGTTAAGAAAGTGTAGAAAAAGGAAAAAAGAGGAAAAAAACCATTTTTTGCGGTACATTTTAAAATGTATAACCTATATTTCAACTTAAAAAAAAGATTAAAGAAGTCTCAGGTGGTGATTTCAATAAAACCAGTCGGAAGTTTGTCAATGTTTATTTTTAAGAAAAACAGCCAAAAGGGGAAAAATTAAATCTAAATTGATCAGCTTCAGTTGAAGATAAAGTCCATATGGGCAACATTAGTGGCTCTAAGCATGATGGAATCCTGTGACTCCCAGTTAATCACAAGCAGACCACAAAAATGCAATTTCTGCCACTTGCTTACAGAAAAAAAAAAAGAAACCCTGTATGGAATACATGTGGGTAATCTTGTGATTCTTTTTTAATCTAGAGAGATTTCAGCAGCCTGAATCCTGCAGTTGGCTGCCATTTTCATCCACAGCCTATTCTAGAGGAATATCAGTTCATCATAATGGTTCACCAGAAGATCCCCAAAATATTTCACATAGTTGAAAATGTTTTTTAAAAATGTTCCTTTCTCACTCACTCCCTTTCTGAATAATATGAGGAATTAGCTTTGTTGTGTTTTACGCCAAGAGAATTGAATATATCAGCAATGGGTTTCCTGGAGACCAGGAATGAAACAGCTTCTAAAAGGTTTGCATTTAGAAGCCAAAATAAAATAGAACTCACTTTTATATTACAATTAGTGCTGTTAAAATTATTGTCAGCATCCTCACTGCCACGTTCATGTTGTTAAAGCTCATTGTACCTGGTAAATGTAGTACAGGTAGTCCTTGACTTACGACCACAATGAAGTCTGCCCATTATGGTCGTAAGCCATGATGGTCATAAAGCAGATCATCCCATAATCAACCTGATTTTACCATCTTTTTTGCAGCAGTTATTAAGTGACCACTGCAGTTATTAAACGAACACCACAGTGAACAAAGTGTTTCCTATGGCTGGTTTTGCTGAAAACTGAAAGCAAATGCTGGTTTTGTGCAAAAAAGTTGTAAAACGTGACCACAGGATGCTGCAAATAGCTGTAAATGCAGACCAGTTGCCATGACACAAAATGTCATGTTACTGTGGTGGGACCCCCATCTGTGAAAACTTCAGAACTGCATTGCAAGTACCCTGAGGGAGGTCTATCATAACTTTCAAATGGTCACTAAGCAAGCAAGCAGTCATAAGTCAGGCTTACATATGCCTGATTTCAGGCTGTCTAGCAAGGTTGTCACCAGGAACTGAGCTTAATTCTTTAACTTTGCCCATGGCAAAGTTAGTATTTGCATTGAAAAACACCAGGAAAGTCCAGAGTCTACAGCAGTGGTGGCGAACCTATGACACGGGTGCCAGAGGCGGCACTCAGAGCCCTCTCTGTGGGTACGCATGCCGTCGCCCCAGTCCTAGGCCTTCAGCTGGGTTTTATAAAACCTTTTCGCTTTAGGCCTCCGCCGCCGTGTGCAAAAAAAAAAAAAAGGTTCAATCAGTCAATTTCAACTTCTCGCGGGAAAAAAAAGATCTTGCAAAGTTGGAACTGATTGATTGAACTTTTTAGTCCCACCCACTGCTGTTACCACCGCAGCCACGCCCACCCAATGGGCCACACCCACCCGGCACCCGACAATGCATAAGTGGGTTTTGGGTTGCAGTTTGGGCACTCGGTCTCTAAAAGGTTCGCCATCACTAGTCTACAGTCTAGGTTGGGAAGCCAATAAAGCAGTGGGAAACCACTTTTGGTATGATTGCCAAGAAGATACGTGGTGACCCAAGAGTCAAACTCATATAAATTTAATTGGAATTAGAAGTTACCTGTCTTGGCAGCTTGCAGAGTTGATGCAGCTGTGCTATTTCTAAGTAGTGGAAACATAGTTCATTTGTGGGATTTGAGGCATCTAAGCTGCTCTTCACATGTGCAAATTCACTGTCCATAGTTCATGCCATTTATTAAACTTTGGTTGTGCTTATTCATATCTTATGTAATAAGCACAATAGACTGGATTTGCATAGCATGCTAAGCTACATGTAATGATTTATGAAGCACAATGGGTGGATTCCCATGACAAGATGAAGTCAAGAAGCTTATTGCAATAAGCAAAATCAGCCATAATGAAGAATTAAGGCTGCATGGAGTAGAATGCATTACACTATGAATTGCTTCACACATTGCACTAAGTCATGGTTTCTTAAGCATAGTTATTGTTTGGTTTAAGATGATAATCAAAACTAGTCAGTAATTTGTGTGAGCATAGCCTGTGGCTAGTGCTGTAAAGAAAAGAGAAGAGTGAATTTATAGGTAAGAGGTATATAAAGGTACATGGTATCAGGCTTGTTCTAGAGATAATCTCCTTTTATAAGTGTTTTAAAAGAGACACGGCTACTTAATCTTTACAAAATAGAATTATTTATCCTTTAAGATAAAACTTACATGACAGAGAAATTAAACTGTTGATGCACAGAAACAAGAACCTGGTTTAATTAAACTGCATTATTTTAAGCTAGGACAGATCTAAGAATATGGCTTACTTGTGCTTGTACTTATTTTCTGTATATGGTGTCAGAAAGAGTAGTATGATGGATTGAGTGAATATTCATTCACCTCATAAACTTGATTATCTGTGAACATAGCAAATTTTTAAATAGAAACTAGGTGATGAATTGAATATTACCATGGAACGAATACTGACCAATTTGAAATTAGTAGAGAGAGCACTACATGTAGTTCTCAATTTACGACCAAAATTGAGCCTGGCAATTATGGTTGCAAGTCGTGACAATTGTAAAGCAAGTCATCACATGACCAACTAGATTTTACGCACTTTTGTGGCGGTGGTAGTGTTCACTATGGGTGTGGGGGTTTTTTGCCAGAAACTGGAAGTAGCTGCCTGTTTCCAGCAATAGTCGCAAATCACATTATGTGACCATGGGATACTGCAAATAGTCATAAATGCAGGCTGGTTGCTCAGCATCCAAAATGCAGCCATGCACCTGTGGGAGGTAGGTGACTGCCATAATTTCAGAACCAGGTCGTAAGTAGCCTTTGTTGGGTTTGTCATAACTTCGAATGATCGCTAAGCAACTGGACTGAAATCACAGATTACTTGTATTGCTAGTTGTTTAGTAAAGGCCGGGCAACTGAATTTGTCCTAAACCCCTGAAACAACCAAATGCAACAAAAGAGCCTGCAAATGTTTGTATTAAATACATGGAAAGAGGCTTTTGCAGTGGACACGGTAAAAAATATAACCACCTGTGACCTTTCCTGTATCATGACTCCCTGCGCTCAGTTACTCAAGCCCTGGTCATTTCTTGTCTGGACTACTGCAATGCATTCTACATGGGGCTACCCTTGAAATCCACTTGGAAGTTTCAGTTGGCGCAAAGTGGGGCAGCAAAAGCAGTCTTTGGGGACCCATATTGCACTTCTGTCCATGAACTTCACTGGCTACCGGTCTACTTCCGGGTGCAGTTCAAAGTGTTGGTTAGGACTTTTAAAGCCCTTAATGACATAGGATACCTGATGAACTGCCTCATCCCGCTAGGACAAGCTATCCTACTTGTGCTGGCAGAGAGGTTCTACTGCGGATCCCATAGGTCAAAGAACTCCGACTATCAGGATCCAGAGGAAGAGCTTTCTCTGCCACAGTGCCTGCCCTTTGGAACATCCTACCCTCCAGGGTAAGATCTGCCCCCACCCTCCTATCCTTCCACACGAGCCTGAAGACCTGGGTCTGCTGGTTGGCCTGAGGATCCAGTGGGGGGGGGGGAGTTCCACACCGGAAGTGGCTGCTGGGTTGATGCCAGATGCCACCTCCACCTTCTTTTTCACTATTTATTTATATATTTAGAAGATTTGCTCATTCTATTGTTTTACTTCTGTTTTGTTTGCATTTCTTTTCAATTCTTCCTTTTTATTATTGTAAGCCACCTAGAGTAGCCCCACAATGAGATGGGCGGCAAATAAATTTAACAAAATAAAATTAAACAAACAGACAAACTGCAGCTTAGTCCAGTTTTGCCATCGAGGTAGCATATCATATTTGACATATGCTTGAAAGATTTTAGTAACTAGTATTTTTTGCAACATACAATTTAGTTTTTATCTCAAACTAAAGATAAAAGTAAATAGCGCTGTGTAGTGACCAGGGTTCAAAGAGGAAAAGTGTGTGTGTGTGTGTGTGTGTGTGTGTGTGTGTGTGTGAAGTACCTGCCAGAACCAGTTTAAATGTCTTATTTCCCCGAGTCTGCCAGGAACTATATGATTGAGGCCAGGAAAAGATGCTACTTCTTTAAGAAGCAGTCAGCAGCTACTTAAATGCCCCCACAAGCTCTGAATCAGTTTTTCCCCCTTTGAATCTGGATCACTGCACCGCCCTAGAAATAATATGTGGCTTGTGTCACTTCGCTATTTACACTCCAGTTGGTTGTGAAGGGTGGCCTTTTTGCAGAGAAGGGAAATCATTTTCAGAGAAAAGGAAGGATAGTATCCCTCCAGGGATGGTTAACATTACAAACACACAAAGCCATTATTGCATTTTAGGGAGATGCTCCTTACAATTATATGAAATTATGGTGAGGATTATGGAAAATTATGGTGAGGACTGACTAGGAGAAAATCCTTAAATGAATCCTTTAAAGTAGTTCTACTGGAAAAGAAATTAAGAGCTGGTATGAGAGTGGTTAGAATGATGGGCTCTTGAGGGAGATATTTTTTTGTGGCTCACTAAAGGGCTGAAATACTGCAGAGAATATAATAACAGGAAGGGACTTGTGCTTATTTTACCCCATGAAATAGTTGATAAATGAGGGTAGCAATGTGATTTGGCCTGAATTGCAGCCTCTAAGAGTATCCATTGGGCAGATCTGAAATTAATGATTGGCCATTCTAATTATGTTCTCGTGGTGGATTACTTTTGCTCCCAATATCTTGGTATGGTTTAAAAGTTCAAGGGAACAATCCAGGTCATAAGAGGTCAGCTTGTGTTCTCCAGTTATTTAAATTGAGGAGATTCTTCCTCTACCCATTCTTGTGCTTGTTTTTTTTTTTTTAAGCATTCAGGGCAATAATCATCAGAAATGAGGGAGGGGCTATAAAGATAAGCCCCCTGCCAGCTTATGTTTTCCACAAACAAGTTTTAACAGTGTAATTTTAAGAGCTTTTAGGGAGGAAGATGGGAAAGATTCATGGTCTGTATTTTAACACTTGAAAAGAATCTGACTGTTTATATAGGCAATGAATAAAACGTTCATGCCCTGGAGCTGATCTAGGGCTGCTAAGAATTCAAGCTCTAACATATAAAGGTGCGTGTGAGAGAGAGATTTGCAAGTTGAAGCAATACTCATAAAGGTGGTGAATGCATTAACCCTCAAATGGAGTAGACTGTGGAATAGTAGTGCCCCAGATTTTTTTTTCCCTGATTATCTCATGTCCCATCCCTTGTCAGTGGGACGTGAAATGTAATGTGGAAATAGCCTAAAATTAGGCTATTTCAATCTAATTCTGAAAGTCTTTAATTATTTCACATATTTCTTATTTTATTACTAGCTGTACCCGGCCACGCGTTGCTGTAGCTCAGTCTGGTAAAAGCGTGTGTTGCTTTTACGTCCAACAGATGGCGCTGTTTTTCAAAAAAAGCATGTTTTTACCTGTCACAGGTGTGACATCTATATAATATATGTATATAAAAACAGGCGCGTATTCGAATGCAACATTGTGTCAAAATTTCAAAGCAATCGGTGAAGAACTTTCGGAGATTTAAGATTTTGAACAAACGAACATTTACATTTTTATTTATATAGATATAGATTATGCATATAGTAAGAAAAACCTAAAAATTACAGTATTAGAAAGTGCAAAAATCAAACTACTCATAGTAGGCTTCAAAATCTGTTTTTGCAAACCTTTTGAAAAATAGCTGCATCCCTTTCACTAGAAATGTCATATTCAGGCTTGCCAAAAAGACCCTGGGTAGTCCTCCAGATCTCAGCCTATGTTCTTGGGTGTTGTTTTATGTTTGTCAAAAGCTAAATATTGCATATCAAAATAATAATCTCCTGTCAATTGTTAGACATGGAGGTGGTAAGATGGTGGCTTTAGGATTCCTTTCTTCTTGAGAACCTGGACAAATTGCCATCATTGCAGGGAATATGAAGTCTGATTTTATTAGAATTCTACAGGAGAATATCAGATCATTTGCCCATCCATCAGAGAAAAAACAAAAGAGTTATAGAGCATGTGCTAAGATGGTGAGCATTAACATCTTTATTACATGTATAAGATACATTAAGAACTTCTTGCTTATTTATTGAAAGCTGTGCTGAGAATAGGAAAGGTGCTAACCTAGATATTTAAAGGAGGATAGGTTTTAATGTTCCCTTCAGTTTGTATCTATAATTATTTGTTTTCAATTGCAAAATGCAAATTACAGCTCTGCTTCCAGCAATTCAGAGCCGTAAAAATAGATGGTAATATATCCTTTATACATTTAAATGTTGTGTAGTATGGAAGGGGGTTTGTTTGGTTGAATTTTTGTGCCTGGAAGAGTACCAGAAGAGAATGTGGATTTTTCTAATTAATGCCATATTGGTTTAAGAAGAAAAACCTTATTGCTCCATGTTGTATAATGCTGTTTATATGGGGGGAAGGGGAGATGGTGGTGTTTTTCAAGGGAGAAATGCAACACACAAAGATCCATGTAAGCTTTTTGTGTCAGGCTTTTCAAAAACAAATTAAAAATGTGTGGCCTAAGTATCTGCATGGATATTATCATTAGGGAATATCACAGCATTAATTTAAAATACTAATGAGTAATAATGGGAACTATTAAACTTTTTTTGGGTTTTGATAATGTCTTTTTTGGAGCTATAATTTTATTCCAGATATTCTGTGTCAGAGAGATTTGAAAATAGTCCTTGCAGCCCCCTCTCACTCTTCTGTGGCCTTTCCACTTTCCTGTAACTTTCAGTAAGAAGTTTGTGCCAAATAAGGGAGATCCCAAAGTATATTTCTTAGAATGAACTATTCTGAATATTGGAAGGGTAAACTTAAGAGGCATGCATGTATTTTTTTTTTAAAAAAAAAAATACTAAACTGCTTGAAACAAAATAGTCCTGCTTGGAATGTTTTATTAGAACATTTCAGGTGGGTTATATTCAGAAATTTCAGTATGCTGCCACAGAAATATTGAAATAAGTCTTTGCTCAACTATTTTATGTGGTAGGGCCACAAATGCAATGGAACAGTAGCCTGTCAAGAATGCTGTCTAAAACACATCCTCAGAAGAATAGACTAAAATAATAACTTTAAAACTTTTAAAAACTTTTCATAGCACCCAATGGCAGCTTGGCCTGCCAACATGACAGCCATGGCACCGAGGTCAGCAAATATGTAGATTCACTGCAGTAATACAGATGGTTAACAGCAGCAAAAAGTACATTTTTCTGGCTACTGGATTGAGATTATCTGAAAATATCAACAAAACATTTTTTTTAATTTGACATCCTGAAAGTTCATTAGCATTAGCAACACTTTTTATAATTATACTTGGCACATCTGCATTTGGCAATCTGTCTGAAGAAAAAAATAGGACAGGACAATAACATGATATTGTAACCACAAATTCTTCCTCACAACAAAGAATACAGCCTGAATGTATTGATCACTTTAAGAATATGAAACCTTTGGCAAGAGATTTGCTGAGAGAAAACGCCCTCCCCGACCACTTCCCAAATGCAGGTTTTTGTAATCTCACATACCAGCAGTGAGTATGTTTTTGTGAATGTATAACTTTTCTGTATGAAAGATGGACAACATAGTATTGCCACATGCTGTTTATGGTGTTACTCTTGTCAGATTTGTAACCTGGCTAACCTCACCCCATACTAGAATGTCCCAAACTATTGTCCAGACCTCCTGACTCACTTTGCAGGGTTCCTGGAAAAATTATTGAAATGAAGTATGGGATTTTTACAGCTGGATACACAATATCTTGATGCTTAGTACTATTAGGAAATAGGTGAGATTGCTGTATAGTTTCAGGATTCACAAATGTAAACATCTACAAAGCTGCTTTTTGGGGCATTTAAAGATTTTGGTTTTTCAGACTTTCTTCAGACCAGAGCTCTGGTCTGATCCTACAAGAATAGTCATTGGGAGTTGTATAACAAATTTTACTTTCACAGTTGAATCCTCAGATATGTACATGCTAGTTTTGTACGTAGACTCACGGTTTGTTTGAATGTGGCTCCCGTCCACCATTTAATGGATTGTATGGCATTGTCAAACTAGATTTTTAATCAGATTTGAAGTAGTTTGGTAACTGAACATTTCTAACTACCCCAAAGTTATTGATGGGTAGCAAGTTTTATAGCCATGTTACCTGGTGTACACTATTGCTAAAGTAGACCATAAACATTCAGATGCATACCCATTCTCCTTTTTCACCTCCATCAAGTGATGAGGTACAGAATTTCTATGCAAGCTACCGTTTCAGTATGAAGGTGGCCTCTCTTTAACAGCATTGGAGTAGACAGTTGAGTACCTCTGTGGACAAGTGCCGTCCTGTAGGTTGGGAACAGTGAAAGTTTCATTGTTTTAAAGGCAGCATGCCATTATTTCTGATTGAGTTTAGTGGGGACAGTCCTAGTGGAGAACAAAAGTCTTGCACAGTGGTGGTTCTATGTGTGCTGAAAATCCTGTGTATGCCAGTGGCATGGTGCCCCAGTAGTTTATTTACAAGTCATTTAAATGGAACTAAGGCAGCTGTCTGCAGGGAGACAACTACAGCTAGTCCTTGACTTACGACCACAATTGAGCCCAAAATTTCTGTTGCTAAACGTGACATTTGTTAAGTGAGTTTTGCCCCATTTTACGACCTTTCTTGTCAGAGTTGTTAAATGAATCACTGCAGTTGTTAAGCTAGTAAGATGGTTGTTAAATGAATCTGGCTTCCCCCATTGACTTTGCTTGTCAGAAGGTTGCAAAGAGTGATCCCATGACTCTGGGACCCTGCAACCGTCATAACTATGAGTTGATTGCCAAGTGCCTGAATTTTGATCACGTGACCATGGGGATACTGCAGCAGTCGTAACTGTGAAAACAGTCATAAGTCACTTTTTTCAGTGTTGTCATAACTTTGAACGGTCACTAAATGAACTGTTGTAAGTTGAGGACTACCTGTAGTGTGCTGAAATTTGAGTATTTGCAACATGCTAACAACTGAGGAATAAAAAATCTTAACCAATCCTGAATTCATTGTGGATGAATGTAAACATTGCTTGACCGCCTTATATCCTGCTCTTCTCCACATTATTAGAGCATGTAAATATCGTGGCACAGTCCAGCCCTGCATGCATGTAAATATCATGACATAGTCCAGCCCTGCACCTGTTAAGAAACATGATAAGCTCCTAAACTCATTCTTTCTGTCCTCTCCTTCAATGCCAACCATGTGCCAGTGGAGCAGGTAGTCTCCATGGCAATGTAGCTTGTTTCCATGGCACACTACTGCCAACATGAGTGATATTGTGGCTTGCTTTTTTTATTCTGCCCTTCAATCCAGAAGGCTGGCAGTTTGCATACCTTGAGTGGCAAGGGAAAACCTGCTTTATATACTCTTGAGTTGGTAGCCAGACCAACAGAGACTAGTTTACCTCTTTTTATTACTCTTAAAGCATTGGGTACTCTTACCAGACAAGTTCTGTGTTCCTCATTGCTTAATAATATTGATTTATCAGTAAGGTTCAGTATCAGAGCTTGACTTAGAAGCAGTAAGAGACTAATTTTTTAGCACTAATCCAAAGTTTCAGCAATAAACTCCAATATTAGGAAAAATACATGTTTAGATACCTGAATGTGACGTTGCTGTGTCTGGTGCACCAGTGTCTTTGATCAAAGCTTGCTAACAGATCTATATTTCTATGTCTTTTTATTGTAGCTTGAACTGTAGATAATAATAGGTGATGTGTCATATGAATGTTCTTGATTACTGGTTTGTATAATTCAGTCTGCTATTTATCCACTATTTTCCCACAGAATTGGTCAAGAATTTAGATTAAATTAGAGAATTACATGAGTTAGAAGGGATCTTATCAAATGCAGTCTCCATCTTTGATGGAAGAATCCACCACACCATTCCTCAAAGCCCAGATTTGAAAACGTACATTGAAAGTTATCCTGCCATTGTTCTAGGCCAGTGATGGCGAACCTTTCAGAGACCAAGTGCCACAAAACTGTCCCCCCCCACCCCGTCCCCGCTCCACCCTGCCTGCTGGGCCACCCACACCTCCACGGCCTGCCACAGATCACCCAGGCAGCCCAGCAGCGCCATGGTGGCCACGCCCTCCACCCGCGCCCTGCAGCATCTGCGTGCAATGGGGTGCAAGGGCGGAGTCTTGTCCTCGCTGCCCAGCTACCATATTCTTGGCTGCGCTGCTTCGCATGGGCCGCGCCCAGGGGCAATTCTCCTGGGGGGCTGCTGGTAAGGAGGGGGCCATGGGAGGAGGCAGGACTGGGACGACAATGCGTGTGCCCATAGAGAGGGCTCTGAGTGCCGCCTCTGGCATACGTGCCATAGGTTCGCCACCACTGTTCTAGGCAGACTGGCCCACTGCTTAACACAGTGGTTCTCAACCTGAGGGTCAGGACCCCATTTGGGGTCGATCGACCATTTCACGGGGGTCGCCAAGCAAGGCTGTCCGCCATTTTTTTTGTCCGACATTTTTTTTCCCGTTTCCGGCAGGTGCCTTACCTCCCTTGGGCTGGGCCAGCTGGTGGTCGGCCTGCTCCGTCTCTGCCGCTTGCCAGCTACGCCTCGGCCGGCGCAGGGGGCGGAACCACGCATGTGCGGCACTCCTGGGCAGGGAAAGTCCTTGACTTATGACCGGTTGGGTAGTCCTCGACTTACGACCGGTTTAGTCCTCGACTTACGACCGGTTTAGTCCTCGACTTACGACCGGTTGGGGTCGCGGCATTAAAAAGGTTGAGAACCACTGGCTTAACACCTCTTACCATTAAGAAACTCTTCCTAATGTTCACCACCATTATATGTGACAGCCCTCCTTTTAGACATTTGTAGACTACTATCATATCTCCCATTGGGCTTCTGTTTTGAAGGTTAAACATGCCCAGGAACTTTACCAAGTTTTCATAAGGCTTAATTCCTTATTGTGATTTCTGCCTTCTGAACCACTTGCAGAATTGTGTGGTTGTCCAGAAATCTTCTTTATGTAAATGATGAGAAAAAGGCTTAACTTTCTGTGGGTCTGTACTCAATCCCAGTGTCTTCTGAATTGTTTCTCTAAAATGATTAAATTCATGTGTAGCCAACTTTATAAGCTTACTTTGTGCCTGGGCACTCCACTTTAAGCCATTGTTTGATTAACTATGTATCTTGGACTGCAGTTGTCTGGGATTACAGATCATCAAATGTAGCATTTTATAATTGTTATCTCGTGAGATTTTTCTAAAAAGTCTTTCTGTATGATAGCCAAAATAAACTGAAGATTGTATTTTAAATCAGAAAACATGTTTCTTTACAATGGGAGTTGTGATCATAAGCCCGAACAGTACATTATTATCAACTGAAGATGTTTCGAAGTAAGTGTGTTTTAGGATTGCAGCTTTTGAACTGTGGCATAGATATGGATATGTTATTTCTTGAAAGAAAACGTTGGAAAGCAAGCTGCGGTGTGTCGTTTAGGCTTGTTCTGGCTCTTACATTCCCGCCTCTCTAGCCATCTGTACCTGACATTTGAGACACGTATTCAGTCCTTGGATACACATTGCACAAAGCATGTGCTTCACGGATGAAGCACAAGCTGATCTTAATATTGGCAAAGGAATTTTAATTTGTTTATTTCCCCCTCTCTGAATAAAGGAGAATCCAATATTATGCCTGTTGTTCTTTAATGATGTTTGCATTTGTAGTTACATAACAATTTTTCAGTGCTTACCTTTTATCAGTTTGATCATCCTTGTTGAAAACAACTGGTCACAAAAGCAGTTGATCATGTGTCAAACAAATGTAGCCATATCCCATTTGTTTAAAATGATAGTACTTAACACATAACATTATTTTCAATGGCGTCAAATCCAGCACTGAATAAGTCATTATCAGAACAATTTATTCCTTATAGTGTATCTGTCATTTATAGAATCAGTTGAAATCATTCATTTCTCAAATAGCCAGTAAAATGGGAATTCTTTGTGCCTATTTTTCATAATTCATACAGTGTTTAAAATGTCTTCTATTGGTACATGTTTTCCAAATTGGAAAAACTGGAATGTTAACTAGGCCAGGGCTTTTCAATCTGTGGTATGCATACCACCAGTGGTACGCGACCACCTGGCTGGTGGTACGGGGCGAGTGTCTCGGTTGCCTCCCCCCGCTCCGCTCCTGCGCTCACTTGCTTGTGGAAAACATGCTGCCTGGCGGCAGCTGCACAAACCCTACTAAACATGCCCTGCGGGAGGGCGCGCGAAGAGCACAGGTGCAGAGCAAGGCCCCTTCCTCCTCAGGGATTCATTGTGCAGCAACCGGATTGACTTCTTCTCGTGCACGCAGGCTAGCGGGATCCATATCGCCCTTCCCCTCCCTCTTCTTACTTCACAACAAGCACAAGCCTGATAGGGGACAGAGCCGTCCACTCCCTTGGCAGGAAGGGGTTTGAGACTACTCGCGTCACGACCCTGAGCGCCAACATCACAACCGTCCCTCCTTCTTTTCCCCCTTCTCTCTCTCTCTGTTGCGACCTCACTCTCTTCCATCTTTTCCTTCCCCCCGCGAGTTTGCGATACCCCTCACCGCCCTCACATTGCCTCCCGGAGGACTCATCCTATGGCAGCAGGTGGGAATCGAGGCCCACGTTTATTTTGCTGACGTGTCAGGCGAAGCCAACAGAAAGAGGTTGTGGAGGGAGAAATGCACCCGCCTGACTCCCCCCCCCACTGTTTCGCAGCATTTATCCCTTCCCCATTTCCGTGATGGCAGGCCTGCCCGCCCGCCAGTCAGTTTCCCCTTTCAGGCTGGGAGAAGCGCACGGCATTGCCTATATCGCAGGCTTAAAGTCTGAAACAGCCGGGCTCTTGGCTGACTGATCGCCTTTCTCCCCCCCTTCATCTTTTTGGGAGATGCGCCTTTGCAGGGGGTTTCCCCTTCCGTTAGTTATTGGAGGTTTGAAAGGCAAGCTGCTCCCGGAGCATAAAAGTAGAGGGTCCAAACGGCGAGAGTGATGCAGCTCTCCGACTCTCTGTTTCAGGCTGAAACCGTCTCAAAGATGGGGACCGGAGATTTCTTCCCCCGAAGGAAGGGTGACTTGGTGGCAATGCGGGTTTGTCTCTCTTCCTTTGGAAGAGGGAGAAAAGCGTCGCTCTCTTCCTTCGGACGGGTGCAAATGTAACTTAAGAACAGTAGCAATGCGGCCAGAAATGGGCATCTCTCGACAGCGCTGGGGAGAGCTATGGGAAGAACGATGTACACTGAGAGGATCGGGGAACCTGGCTCAAACGCTGGGCCCCGGTAGGGGAAAAATGACTGGGAGAAGTAGCCGGTTCATAACGTACGTGCCTGAAAACGGGAGGTGAATCAGCGACATCCCCGCCCTGTCTGTGTGCATGAAGAGGCTGAGGCGCATGCGCTCTCCTCTGCCTCTGCACGTGCACAGGCAGGGCCGTGATGTGTTGCTGCCTGCCAAAACCAGGCTGTGGTCTGAGTGGTGTAGCACAGGATAATGGAAGGAAGGAATGAAGGAATGGACAATGGGAGAGAGAGAGGGAAGGAGGAAGGGACAAAGAGGGACGGGAAGGAAAGGAAGGAAAGAAGGAAGGAAGGGACAATGGGAGAGAGGGAGGGAAGGAGGAAGGGGCAAAGGGAGGTGAAGGAAAGGAAGGAAGGAAGGGACAATGGGAGAGAGGGAGGGAAGGAAGGCAGGCACCGACCCCAGTCCCATCCTCCTCCACCAGAGACCCACGGATTCCCTCCCACAGGCACCCTGCAACATGAGTGATCAGCTCGCCACACCCCACGGCCATTGATCACATGACCCTGGGACACTGTGAACATCATAAGTATGAATCAGTTGCCAACCATCCGAATGTAAATCACATGACCCTGGGGATGCTGCAACAGTCATAAGTGTGAAAAATGGTCATAATTTGCTTTTTTCAGTGCCGTTGTAACTTCAAACAGTCACTAAGCGAATTGTAAGTTGAGGACTACCTGTACTTCCTCATTTTTTCCTTTTTTTTTTTTTGGTCAAGTTTTTGATACCTTGCTGGGCAAGTGGTGGTACTCGGATATTGCCTTATCTGAAAAGTGGTACAATGGGTGAAAAGGTTGAAAAGCCCTGAACTAGGCCACCAGTGATCAAATGCCAGGTGCAGTATTAACAGGAGATAAATCAAGTTTTGAATGTACAAGTAGGCAAGAAATGAACCCTGGTTTATATACTAGATATATTTTTATGCATTCTACTGCTATGTGGAGCTGCATTACCCATCATGCCATTCTTCAATAGAACATACTATTAATCCACAAGACTTGAATCTGACTCTTAGGACTGATCAGCTTCATCTTAGTCAATATTCAGGTTTAGTCCCCCTGAAGAGAGCAATTTTGTATAGCCCAAGGAGGTCAGAAACAGACATTGCAGCATTTGGGGAAAGTGCTGTTTATCAAGCTCTGAGGAGATGCTCCGGCTTGTGTTGACAGCTTCAAAAGAGATTGTATGAGAGTTAACCAAATGCTGTATAAAGAAATATGTTTTCTGTGTGATGATTTGCAGTTCTCCAAAATTGTAAAAGGAGTTGTAAACTTGTGCAAAATGCTGTAGAGGTTTTCTTGTTTTCCATTTTTCTGGATGATCATGGCGTGTTTACTTCTAAGTCTAACTAGTTCCCTCTGTTGCTTTTTCCATTGAATGGAGTCAATCATTTGCTATTATTTAAAAGCACAAATTTGGGTATTTATGATCTGCAAGTGCCATGACTTGTTATGGCCCTAGAGCCTTTGTTTTTGATCTTATAAAATCCCTGATGATTTTTGTTTATTCAAAACTGCTCTTATTTATAAGCAAAGATATGCACACTTCTAGTTTGTAATTGTTTATGGGGCTATGTTCTATTTCATATGTAAACTGTTGTTGTTTTTTGCCTATTTTAGATTATTGAGGACATGTTATAAGGTGGCATTGGTAATGTTGTAAATAAACTATTAACTGAATATTAGTGCCTTTGTTTGGTATTCTTCTTCCATGTGCCCTTGTCTGTGACTAGTCAAGTCAAGACATATTTATTTTTTAGAAGAGCATTTCAAAACTTGTGATATTCGTGCATGTTTTTTTATTCCTCCACTGGAGTCTTAGTGCTTTGAACTTGTAACTAAAACTTCTAGCCTTCTTGATGATCAAATGGGATTTGGCTTAGGAAATGGAAGACTTTCAATTGTTTTACCTACCAGCTGGCAAAATATCTTGCATATTAAAAGCAGCAATATTTTGTTTTTGTTAGTTCGCTTTATGGACACCCTTTGTTTAAGAGATGAGAGATCCATATGTTATCAGTTTGGCTTAGCAGTCAGACATTGATTGGGATTGTTGTGCCACAGTCTTTAGGACATAATGGACTATCATAAGTTGGACTACATCAAACACACGATTCTCTACTTTACTTTTCTCTTTATTGCTAAGTGTGAACTCTTGAGTTGTGCCCGTGTTTTGTTCTTCAAATCCCTGCCTAGAATTAATATGTGATTCATCCTAGAAATGTCTGCTTGCCAGCTTAGTGATAGAAGGAGGATGGAAATGAGTATAATCTTCTCCAGTTAGTGGGAAAAATGAATGGTTGGAGGAGTTCTATCTTGAGATAACTATTCAACAATAGCAAAGGATAGTCATTTATAATAATAATAATAATAATAATGATAAAGTTGGAAGGGACCTCAGAGGTCATCTAGTCCAACCTCCTACTCAGGCAGGAAACCCTATAACATTTCGGACAAATGGCTGTCCAGTTTCTGGTCATGAAAGACAGAATCAATTATTCCTGATGGGTCGATTTGTATACAAATATAATATTAATGTTTATGTGGTTGACTATATTCACTGACAGAAATGCTTAATGTTCTGAAACATTTTTGTGATGTAGATGCCTGCTGCTTGGCCATAACTCCTCCTTGCATATAGTAAAGTTGTGGGAAAATACAAGGTATATATATATATATATCCGGTAATATCTCTCCTTTGAGGTTATAACATGTATAGTAGAACAGATTTCTGAGCCCTCAAAACTGCATTAGAGGTCGGGAGTAATCTCTAGCACAGACTAGGGATATGCAAGAGAAGAACAGAAGCACCCGTGTAATGATGGAAATGTGCAAAGATGCTTTTGGAATGCAGCCCATGGATTCCCACTTATGGAAACAGCTCTTAGTCCTGTTGGAAGTGATAAATCATAGATTGGCTCTGAAACTCCCATCCAAGGGCTGCAACAGCGTACAGATTTCCCTGCCAATCTGAGATATATTTTTTTTGGAATAGAATTAGTTTTATTTGGCCTGAAGCAATATCAAATGGACAAAACAAAAGCAGCATTTGGGGAAATAACTACCATTTTATTTATTTTTTGCAAACTACTGGTACAGAGCAAGTTGCCAGCAACACTTGTCTAGACATGATCTTTCCTAGCATCCAGGATCAGTGTATGCATAATATATAGTTCTATTTAAGCAGTGCAAGGACAGGTAATGAATTTCCCAGCGTCTACTACTTGCTCCAGGGTATAGAATTGGATGGCAAAGGGCTGTCTAGGAAGGAGCATGTGTTTCAGGTTCATAGATGATACATAATCCTGTTGACACACTTAGTAAAGGTTCTAAATCTGTGTTCTTATGTTTAGTTACTTGTGCAATATCCTGGCTTTGATATTGGCATAAACTATTCTGTGTCTGGACTGTAGGTGCATTATTGCTGTGCTTTGTATTTGATAAATTTCCTGTCAGGGCTTCTTATGACAATATATCTCTCAATTCTTTGAAAGATTCCCTGAGTTAAAGAGCTTTGACTGAACCCTTCTAAAACTTAAAAATTCCTTCAGCCTTTCTGGCCCCTTTTTCGTGTAGCTCACTGTGGGAGAATTGCAGCCCTAATTCGGGCAAGTACCGGAAGAAGGATCTGCACTGCCTGGGGGATGGGGAAGGGAAGCCGTCAGATAACCCAACTCTTTGATTTTTTGGTTTGTATTCCCCAGGAAATGCCTCCATTTCCTCAATCAGTCTCTTGTGAGATGGGTGGCTACACAAATATGATAAATAAAATAAACAGGCAATGAGTCAATTCTGGACTTTGCTTGCATTTGATGATATCTCACTGTTCAAATACTAGTGAGGGATCCATGGAATGGTGCACCAATTGAGATAACTATGTAGTTGGGTAGATGTTGGGGATATTTCAGATGTTCTCTAATCAGAAGAAATATTGGTGGTTGGTATACTCTGAATGAGATAGGCACTAAGAGTTGAGTTAAAGGTTTCAGGTTGAAAAAACCTTGGGTTTTTTTTTATCCCGTAACAATAAGAGTAGTTGAGGTTGACATCTGTGCTGAATATTTCCCACTACCCATTGTATAAAATTTGGTGAGGTAATGCTTTTTAAAAGTTTTTTTTTTTAAATACAGGTAGTTCTCAACTTAAAACCATAATGGGGCCAGCCCATTAGGGTCATACATCCCTGATTTTACAACCTTTTTTGTGGCAATCATTAAGTCAACCCAATATGGGTGGTGGGGCATTTTTGCTAAAAACCAATTTTTGGCAAGAATGTCATAAATTGTGGTCATGTGACCACAGGATGCAAAATCCCTATAGAAAACAGTGAAAACGTATGCATTCAATTTTGCAGCTACTTACCGTAGATTGTTGGGTGAGCAAGTACAAAGATAGCCGGGGAAATGATTGAATCCTGGGAAACAGGCCCCTTGTCAGTCAACAGGTGTGCTGATTTACCAGCAGTTTATCAGATACTTAGGAACCCGAGGACTTGGCAGCACAAGGAAACAACAGCCAGTGACTTAATAGCCAGCCATCAACATCCCAGTCAGCCAGTAGGAAGCCACACCCAACCAAGCACCACATAAATACTATGCATAGAATAGCCCAAAACACACATTGTTAGAATAGAATAGAACTGGAAGGGACCTTGGAGGTCTTCTAGTCCAGCCCCCTGCTCAAGCAGGAGAACCTATACCATCTCAAACAAGTGACTGTCTAGTGTCTTCTTAAAAATTTCCAGTGGAACAGCGCCCACAATTTCTGGGGGCAAGCTGTTCCACTGGTTAATTGTCCTCACTGTCAGGAAGTTTTTCCTTAATTCCAGGTTGCTTCTTTCTTTGATCAGTTTCCAACCATTGTTTTTTGTCCTGCCCTCTGGTGCTTTGGTGAATAACATGACCCGCCTCTTCTTTGTGACAGCCCCTCAAATATTGGAATACTACTATCATGTCTTCCCTATTTCTTCTTTTATTTAGACTAGCCAAACACAAGTCCTGCAGCCGTTCTTCGTATGTTAGAGTCTCCAGGCCTTTGATCATCTTAGTTAGATATTGAAGAGTACTAGGCCTTGTGGTACTCCACTACTTACTTCTCTCCATGTGGATGTAGTGCTGTTGAGGACTACTCATTGAATTCAGTTTGCCAACCAGCTACAGATCCATCTGGTGGTAATGTTGTCTATTCCACTTTTTTATAGCTTACCAAGGAGTAGATTGTGGTCTACTTTATCAAATGCCTTACTGAAGTCTACTACGTCCACATATTTCGCTGGTCTATTAGTTTAGTCACTTTGTCGAGGAATGGAATAAGATTGGTTTGGCATGATTTGTTTTTAACAAGTCCGTGCTGGCTACTAGTTATAACTTTGTTTGCTTCTAGTTGTTTGCAAATCTGTTTTTTGAATATCTTTTCTAGGATCTTCCCAGGTATTGATGTTAAATTGATTGGTCTGTAGTTTCCTGGGTCTGTTTTTTTCCCTTTTTTGAAGATGGGAACCACATCACCCTTTTCCAATCCTTGGGTACTTCCCCTGTGCTCCAGGATTTTTGAAAGATGAGGTGCAATGGTTCTGAGATAACATCTGCCAGCTCCTTCAGAACTCTGGGATGTAATCTGTCAGGCCCCAGTGATTTATATTCGTCAAGGTTGGATAGGTGTTCTCTTACCATTTTCTTGCTTATTTTAATTTTTGCTTCTAATTTGTCTTTTGCAGTGGGGTTTTTTTTTGGTATTTTGGGCTATGGTTTCTTTTTGTGTGAAGACTAATATAAAGTATGAGTTAAGCACCTCTGCTTTCTCCCTGATGCCTGTTATTTCCTTGCCCTCTTTTCTCTTTAGTGGGCCTACAGTTTCCTTGACTTTTTTCTTCTTGTTAATTTATTGGAAGAATTTTTTTTTATTATCCTTGATTTCTGTTGCAAGTTTTTGTTCGTTCTGAGCCTTTGCTTTCCTGACTTCATCTTTGCAAGTTCTGGCTGTCTGCTGATAATCGGCCTTAGTTATGTGCCCCTCTTTCCATTTTTTGTATTTGTCCTTTTTGTCTTTCAGTTTGTCAAAGAGATCTTTGTGCAGTCATGCTGGTTTCTTCTTGAATTTCTTGTTTTTCTTTTTTCAGTGGTATTGTGCTGGTCTGCGCTTTTATGATCGCATTTTTGAGAGTTTCCGCTTTAGGATTTTCATCCATAGGATTTTTCGTAGGTTCTCTCTGAGTTTGATAAAGTCAGCTGTTTTGAAGTTCAAGGCACTGGTTGGATTGTTTTCTGTTGCTAGTGTTTGTGTTATATTAAATTCCAGTATGACATGGTCGTTTTCGCCCAGGGTTCCAGCAACTTCAACTCTCTCTGTCAATTCTTCTCTATTAGTTAGAATTAAGTCCAGTATGGCTTTACGTCTAGTTCCCTCCTCCACCTTTTGGATGACAAAATTGTTGGCTAGGTTGGTTAGGAATCTGTTTGTCCCAAAGGGGGGGGACAAACTGTCTGCTCCCTCTACCGGTCAGGTGGTCAGGAGAGCAGGACGACCATCCCCTGCTTCACCTGCTCAGCCCATCCCGCCAACTGATCCCCTGCCAGAGCTCCCTCTCGGTACCACTGAGATAGCTCACCTTAGGATGGAGGAGCCCACGGTGTCTCAACCTAAGAACACCACCTCCCCATCCACCAACCGCAAGAGGCAGAAATCCTCCAAGCAAGAGGCGGCAGGTAGGATCAAGGCCAAGACCATTTCTGGAAGGAAGCCTTCCAAGTTGGCAGAGAAACAGGCTAGCAGAAGGCACCAGGCTTTGGAGAAAGAATTCTCCAAAGTACAGAAGCAGGCCAAGGCAAAGGTAGAGCAAACAGATGATGCGCCCTTCGATCTTCCCTTGGGGTCCTCCTCTTCTACCCAAGGGGTCTGGTTCCCAGAGGGAAACCCTCCCTCTCCCAGGATGGATCAAGTCCAATCGATCCAACAACCATCACCACCACCGCGGGTCACACATTCGATCCCAGAGGCCACCTTCACCCCCACAGCAGCAGGGATCAGAGGGGCTGAGCCCAAGGGATCCTCTTCTGAGGATCGGCTCCCAACCCTGATCGCTCAGGCAGTGGACAGGGCGCTTGCCACCAAGTCCCGCCACGGGCCAAGACCTGAATCCTTGGCTTCCACACCCTTCTTCCAGTCAGGTGCACCCGATTACCAGGGCCCTTCCTCTCCATCCCAGTCCTACCATAGCAGGGCTTCATCCCCTACGCAGGATGACCAACCAGACATGGCTTGGTGGGAGGAGGAAGAACCTCCCCCAGACCCTCCTCCATTTGGAGGGCTTTTCAACCCGGTCCTGTTCCTGCCACTGCTCCGCAAGGCCAGTTCCACGGCCAACATAGGTCCTGATCAGATCCCACAGCCAGACCCACTGCCCAGTTCAGATTCGAATCCAGTGTTTTTCAAACCTGTCGTGACCCAGCACCACGTACCTTACCCGGCGCTCTTTCGCAACACAATCCAGAAACAATGGGCATCGCCTGGCACCTTCCCCCCCTGGGGGGAACGGACAAAAAACTATTCAGTGTGCCGCCAGACCAGTCAGGATCTCGAGGTGCCAACTGTAGATGAACCCTTTGGTCCCCTCTTGTCCTCGTCCATGGTGTCGGGGGAATGGCAGAGGTGCTAAAGCAGTGGTTCTCAACCTTTTTAATGCCGTGACCCCAACCGGTTGTAAGTCGAGGACTAAACCGGTCGTAAGTCAAGGACTAAACCGGTCGTAAGTCGAGGACTACCCAACCGGTCGTAAGTCAAGGACTTTCCCTGCCCGGGAGCGCCGCGCATGCATGGTTCCACCCCCTGCTCCGGCCGAGGCATAGCTGGCAAGCGGCCGACCACCAGCTGGCCCAGCCCAAGGGAGGTAAGGCACCCGCCGGAAAAGGGAAAAAAAATGGCGGACAAAAAAAATGGCGGACAGCCTTGCTTGGCGACCCCCATGAAATGGTCGATCGACCCCAAATGGGGTCCCGACCCACAGGTTGAGAACCACTGTGCTAAAGGCTGATGACAGGAGATGGGAACTGACATTCCGCAGAACTCACCAGGCGGTGGCGTGGACGGTAAGAGCCACCACCTGTGCATCCTTCTTTGCTAGAACCTCTTTACTCTGGCTCTGCCAACTACAAGCCAGGCTTCCTCAGGAGGAGGTATGTACCCAACAGGACCTGAGCAAGCTTGTGGCAGCATCGGAGTACATCTTGGATGCCACGCTACATGCGGCCAGGTTCTCATCTAGAACCATAGCATCCAACGTCTCTGCACGCAGGATGCTATGGCTCAGACACTGGCAAACCAACCCCAAGGCCAAGTGGCGTCTAGCTACGGCTCCTAATCAGGGTGGACAATTGTTTGGGGAGACCCTGGCGCCTTATTTGATCGAAAATAAGGACAAGCGGAAGGTGTTGGTCCACTCCAGCAAACGGGCCGAAAGGCATGCAAACCCGTACGCCGCAGACAGTCCTTTCGGCCAGGAACGGACGTGGGCCCCCCCTCAGCCTCCCCGCCCCTTCACGGCCAGACAGATTGCCTTTCAGACAGGACCAGCCCCAGACCCAGACAGCAATTCCAGAGCAAATGGCCCTTTCGAGGCGGAGGGCGGCCCTATAGAAGGTCCAAGTGACTCTCGAGCTGCCCCCCATAGGTGGCAGGCTGGCACTCTTCGCCTCCCAGTGGGAGGCCACCACCACAGATTCCTGGGTTCGCCAAACCATTTGATATGGCCTGATCCTGGAATTCGTATCCATTCCCCCAGGGCACTTCATTCCTTGCCCTCAATCAAGGAACCCTGTCAAAAGCAGCCTCATGAGAGAGGCCATTCGACACCTCCTGGAGATAAAGGCCATAGAATCAGTGCCAACAGGACAACTGGGAGGGGATTCTACTCCATTCTCTTTGTGGTCCCCAAAACCTCGGGGGGATGGAGGACTTGAACTGCCATATCGCATATCGAAAGTTCAAGATGCAAACCCTTCAATCCATCCTGGGCAGTGTAAGGAACGGAGACTTCCTGACGTCCATAGACCTCACGGAAGTGTACCTCCACATCCCCATCTTCCCCAACCACCGGCAGTTCCTCAGGTTCTCCTACACGGGCCATTACTACCAATACAGAGCCCTCCCTTTCGGACTCTCAGCAGCTCCAAGGGTATTCACCAAAGTCCTGGCGGTACTGGCCTCTCACCTAAGAATGGTACCGGTGCGTGTCCAGTGCTACCTGGACGACATTCTCATTCAGTCATCCTCCCTTCAGGCTGCCCGTTCGGACCTAACATTGTCGATCAAGATCCTTCAGAAGCACGGGTGCTCGGTGAACTTTCAGAAAAGTCAGATCGTCCCTTCCACCCGTCTCCTACACCTGGGCGCCGTTATAGACACATTCGGCTGTCAGGTCTACCTGTCACAGGAGCGTCGGGACAGCATCCGGACCCTGGTCCTCAGAGTTCGCAAGGAGCAAGTAGTACCACTGGTCCTGCTCTCCCAGCTCCTAGGGAAGGTGGTCTCGTGCATTGCAATAGTCCCTTGGGCCAGACTGCACTCCAGGGATCTTCAATGGTTCTTCCTCCCCTTCCAAAGGTGGGGCATCAGCTCTTCCAACCAACGGGTAAGGGTTCCCCCCCAAACACTGCGGTCTCTCAGGTGGTGGGCCTCGCCAGCAGTAGTCAGAGGGTCACACTTCAAGGAACCCACCCGGCTCACACTCACGACGGATGCCAGTCTGTTTGGCTGGGGAGCACACCTGCAGTCTCAATTGGCCCAGGGACGATGGTCCCACGCAGATCTGAAACACAATATCAATTGGTTGGAGCTCAGAGCCATACACCTGGCCCTCTGCCACTTCCTCAACAGGGTGGCGAGGCAACACGTACTAGTCCTCACAGACAACGTAACAGCAAAGGCCCACGTGAACCGACAAGGGGCCACTCAATCCAGGGACCTCATGACCGAGGCCCAGGCATTGGGCTCCTGGGCAGAGACCAACCTGTCCTCCCTCAAGGCCAAACACATCTCGGGGGAGGCGAACCGACAAGCGGATTTTCTCAGCAGGTCGACCATAGACTATTCCGAATGGCGCCTGCATCTGGATCTCTTCGCGAAAATAGCGCAGAGGTTTGGACAACCAGTCATAGATCTGTTCACTTTACTGACCAACTCCCAACTCCCGAGGTTTTTTTCCCGGTTCCCATCCCCGGGGGTGGAGGGAGCGGACACTCTCAGATGCCCATGGCCAGGGGAACTGCTTTACGCGTTCCCCCCCTCCCCCTGATTCAGGCAACCATCCGCAAGTTGTTGTAGGAACGGGCAGAGGTCATACTTGTGGCCCCGTATTGGCCATGAAGACCGTGGTTTGCCAACCTGGTGAATCTCTCCAGCTCCTCTCCATGGAGGATTCCCCCAGACCACGTGTCTCTCAGCCAGGGAGTTCTACAACACCCAGAATCCCAGTGGCTGCAGTTAGCTGCCTGGCACTTGAATGCCGGATCCTGAATAGGGAATCATATCCCATAAGAGTAATTTCCATGATTCAGGCCTCCCGCCAACCGGCGACAAATCGCATCTATGACTCCACATGGAGGAATTTTTGCAATTGGTGCGAGAGGAGGCTACTAGACGTCTCGGACCTGACAATCCCAAGAATCCTAGAATACTTGCTCGAGGGCCTAGACGGGTCTAGCGCCTAACACCATCCGCAGGCAGGTCGTGGCCTTGTCCACCTTACTTACCTGCGCCAATTCAGTGCCCCTGACACAGCACCCCAGGATACGCTCCTTCCTCAAGGGCGCCACCAACACTAAACCACCCGTGGTACATAGGTACCCCTCCTGGGATCTGCCACGGGTCCTGTGGGCCCTCACCAAATCACCATTTGAGCCCATCAGCTCTTGCTCCTTGAGGTTTCTGTCCCTCAATGTCACCTTCCTGGTCGCTATCACCTCAGCCTGGCATATTTCTGAGCTCACGGCACTGTCGGTCAGAGAGGACTTTGCACCTTTCAACAAAACCGGGTGGTCCTCCGATTGGACCCCACTTTCATCCCTAAGGTCAACACCCTTTTTCATAGGGCCCAAGAAATTGTTCTACTGGATTTCTGCCCTAATCCGTCTCATGCCTTGGAACGACAGTGGCACACACTGGATATTCGCAGGGCATTATGCTACTATATCAAGCAAATGGCACCCTTCCGCAAATCTGAAGCTCTCTTTGTTTCCTTTCACCATGCCTCTAGCAGGCAGAAGGTGTCCGCCTCAACCATAGGCAGGTGGATCAAGGCTTGCACCGCGGAGGCGTATGGGTCACTTTCACTGCCAGCGCCAAGTCACATCATGGCACATTCTACTCGCAGTGCTGCGACCTCTGCGGCATGGGCCACACAGCCTCTATCGAGGAGGTTTGCAGGGCAGCGATATGGTCATCACTCTTCCCATTTGTACGGCATTATAAGGTAGACCGATTTGCATCGGCGGACACTTCCTTTAGAAGGAGGGTCCTTCAGCAAGTGGCTACTGGAGACGTACCTAGGGTCCCCTCTGTTTCCCCCCCATTGGGACAGTAAGGATTTGGTATGTCCCATTGGTGGATTCTCCATCTCTGGTGCTGGAGAAGGGGCGTTGTCTTACCTGAACGCCTTTTCTCAGCACGGAGATGGAGAATCCACTCCCACCCTTAAAAGCAGTTAGGCTATATGAGGGATCCGGGAGCCAACACGTCGGACTGTCATCAGCTGCTTTCGCCGTCATCAAGACTGGGAGTGGCTTACCCCAAGACAGGCGTGACAAGTTTGACTGACTTGGTCTAATGGGCAGGAAGGCAGAGCTAACCCATTGGTGGATTCTCCATCTCTGTGCTGAGAAAAGGCATTCAGGTAAGACAACGCCCCTTTCAAACTGCTGGGTGGGCAGACAATTTCTGGCTAGCAGTTCCAGTGTCCTTAAGCCACTGCGCCACTGCGTCCCCTTATTTAACTAGTTGCTCGGCCCACACATTACAAGTCAGAACCATAATCTCTTTAACATTTCTTTTTTCTTAGCACCTCTCCTTTATGAAGCTTTCCCAATTATTATTATTGTAAAATAACACCCCTATCATTTTTTCTTTAGATACTGGAACCCCACATAACAAGTTGAAGCAGCTCATCTGGTTGTTTTTGGCAGCCTGCATACTATGCACAGGCTTAGCAAAAGCAACCATGGTGTTCTGCGCTAGACTATCTTCCTTGAACATGGAGAACACTGCTGGTTTGAAAGTAAAGGGCAACTAATGCTTGCTAGCTGCATGTTGTATAACATTAGCACTGCAGCCACGCACAAGGAGGTGCACATATGCTAAAACTGAACCCAAATCAATATAGAATTTTATGCATTTTTAAAAGCACCATGAAGCTCAGTATCCACAAGATTTAACCTTGAGCCCAAAGGGCACATGCAGACAAAAGGAATATTTTATTAGCAATCTGTGCAGTCACACTATTTCAGGAGCATATGCAAAGCACTGCAGTGCATACATTCATACTTTTGTTTTACTTGCCTACCAAAATAAATAAATATACATACATACATACATACATATATACATACATACATACATATATACTCCATCCAAAAAAGGTGCCGGAACTCCGTTCTGGGCGTTCTATGAGAAAAAAAGCCCTGTGTATATATATGTGTGTGTGTGTGTGTGTAATGTATCCTTCAATCCACACAAATTGTTCAGTTCCCCATAGCAGTTTTGTTTTAAAAAGCAGTAATGTACCCAGTGGATTGAGAGGTTTCCTCTGGGAACCCATAGTTTTCTGCCTGGTAATGTGCTTAACTCCTCCTTTCTTGTCAACATTTTTCATATGCCATCCGGCTTAAACCAGTGGTAGCCTGGACATGACTACTCCCTGGTACTATACTAGCTACACTAGAAAAAAGTACATTTTGTTCATGACAGCAACCCAACCATAAAATGACAATCCAGTTGTAGTGCCTGGAACACTCAGAACAGAGCTGGTTGAACCTGCCAAGTTTTGTTACATGTTCTTGGAAACTCAAAGCAGCCATTTCAAACCCAAAACATTTTGCACATGTTTACCTAAAAATCAAACCAGCAAAATGATGAAAATGACAGTTCAATCCATGTTTCCAAATCTTTTTCCCTTCTGCTTTAGGGATTAAAAAACTTGGGGATAGGGTAGGGAGTAAGAAATAGACACAGTGGATCTTTTCTATCACACTTAATTCCCCCCCCCCCAAGAAATTGATTTTAGATAGATTTTTCCAGTAAGCGTTAGATGGTACCTCCAAGATTGATTGATACGTAGTAAACTAAAATGGAACAATTCAAATAAAATTAATTCCAAGGACATGTTCTGGAATGTGTCCTGGGGCATTCAGATGGCTTTAGGTAGCCCAGGACACATACAAGAACGTGTCCTTGGAATTAATTTTTTAATTAATTACCAGGAGTTACCTAAAACCAATATCTCAGGGGCTGCCACAAAGAAGAGGGTGTCAAGCTATTTTCCAAGGCGCCTGAAGGCAGGACAAGAAGCAACGGGTGGAAACAGGAGAGAAGCAACCTAGAACTAAGGAGAAACTTCCTGACAGTTAGAACAATTAACCAGTGGAACAGAAGCCTCCAGAAGCGGTAAATGCTCCAACACTGGAGGTTTTTAAGAAGAGACTGGACAGCCATTTGTCCGAAATGGTATAGGGTTTCCTGCCTGAGCAGGGGGTTGGACTAGATGACCTCCAAGGTCCCTTCCAACTTTACTACTACTACTACTACTACTACTACTACTACTACTATTATTATTATTATTATTATTATTACCATCTGAATACCTCTTATGTTGATTCTTGACTGGGACAGCTGACCACTGTTTGTGACAGTCACTTTGGTGGCCAGCAAGTTTCACAATTTTGGAAGAATTGTGTTCTCTTGCTGCTTGCTGGGCCTGTTTCCTTGGGAGCAGTGCTGGGCTGGCCATTTTCCTGCTGTATAA